>NC_053167.1:52949195-52976695 GCF_016835505.1 Polypterus senegalus
CGTACCCCACAAGGAAAGAACAATAAAAGTGTCTTGGTTTTTATACGTGCCACTGTATTGGGTCAGTCGCTTATATTTCACTCTTCTTACACTGGCATCCCAGATGGGACTCTCTGCCTGTTCCAAGGCAGGGACCCATTACTAAAGAACTGTGTAACGACCCGGCACAGCAGAGCGAGGCACAAGCCCAGCACAGGAGCGCAGAGAGTGCACCCAGAGACTGCGCACCGAAGCGCACGCACATGTGGCAGGAAGCTGCAACTGGACCATCAGGAAGCTCTAAAGGATGCTGCGCTGCTGGGGAAGAGAAAAACCAGGCGGACTCAAAAGTCAGCTGCCAGACACCTCCACGCTGGGCAACACCACTAGTTGCAGCAGGTGACGGGCCCAGGGGTGAAGGGCCTCGGGAATGTTTTTCCATGTTTTCTGCCTACCTCCTAGACACCAAAGGGCAGAGTACCCATTGGTTGCCCGAGGACGTGTGTCCATGGCGTGATAGCAGAGCGAGCTCTAGGGAAAAGCGAGGCAGATTTGTGTCTTTCCTTCGGCCCGGTGCATCGGCCGGAGGACGAGAGCCCCGACGAACTTCCCGGTGTGGTGTTCCTGGTGGAGGAGCAGAAAGGGGGTGGAGGATGTGTGTTGGTTCCACGCTGATAAAAGTTCAGAGGGGGGGATGACGAACCTCCACCCCGATCCCGAAGAACACCCAGGGCCTCAATGGCATGCGGTCGGCAGGAGAGGACGAAGTGAGTCTGAATCCACCACCAACCGAAGAAACTAACCTGCTTTGGGCTGCACAGGAGTGCGTCCTCCTACCCTTGCAGTCCCTCTTTCAGGGTTTTTAGGCTCTGCAAGAGGCAAAGGAAAGGCTGTAGAAGAAGCTCGGCGTACCGTTAGGGTTCATCCATGAGTGGCTGAAGCGGCACGGCGCTGAATTCTCTAGCGTGCAGGATGGGCGGTACAGGTGAATGACGCCTGTGCTGTACAGGAAAAGGGAGGGCTGAGCAAAGGGACTGTGGTATTGATTGGTTCCACAAGCCAAGTAGCCATGCCTCCAACACAGGACGCCTCGGTGATAACTGAGTGCGCGGCAGAGGCGGGGCAGACAGAGGAGCACGCAGGCAGCTGGCTGAGTCAGTCCGCATGCTGGCATCGGTCTCGCGGGCGTCCAAAGGGATGCAGACGGCACGGGGTCTTTCTTCTTCTCATAAGGAGACCCAGACTGTTGGTGTGCCCCAGAGTAAGAGGAGGACACAGAGGAAGAAACGGAAGACTCCTAACAGTGTGCAGTGTGACCCTGTCTGCTTGAAGGCAGTGGAGGGCTGTGCTGCAAAAGGGCAGAGACATCAGGTTCCCTCTGCGGAGTGGACGAGGGAGCAGGACTTTCCATCCTGCTTCCGATCCCATAGAGGTCAACTTGGAGGGGAGCGGTGTTGCTATAACTGCGGCCGCTGTGGCCATGGCTGGCGGTGTTGTCCAAAGAGGACGACCAAAGTGTGTGGACATCGGGGCAACACCCCCAGACCTGTTGCTTGTGTTTTCACAGGGCAGAGCTGCAGACTGGGAGAAGACCAGCCCTCGCAGGACGTGCTGCTGAGCCCGACGGGGCTCATGTGAGGCAAGGGCACTGTGATGGATGGCCGGGATGCCCCTGCAGCATATGTCCCAGGGGAGCAAGCATGGGAAACAAAATATCTCCCCCCGGACACCAGATGTAAGCTTCCCTGGGTTACAGCAGTGCCTCGGACTCCCGCAAGGCTTCATTAGAGTTGGAGTTTGGTGCAGCCCTGTTGGGTTCCGCAGGCGCCACCAGGGTGGGGGAGCTGTAGCAGGAGCTGCTAGCCCCTTTTAGACACTCAGTTTTTTTATTTTTAATAAATTTGCAAAAACCTCAAGTAAACTTTTTTCACATTGTCATTTTGGGGTGTTGTGTGTGTTTTGGAATAAGGCTGTAACATAGCAAAATGTAGAAAAAGTGATGCGCTGTGAATACTTTCCGGATGCACTGCACTTACATACATACATACATATACAGTAGACCCCGCGAAGATGCAGTTCAGAGTTCGCGGCCTCAGTCATTTGCGGATTTTTCCTTAGAACCGAACCAATAATTGTTAGCGGAAAACTGCAAATATCCTCTGCAATTTTTATGGCTTTTTTCATGGCAATACTGTACTGTAGAGAGTACTGCTGCTTGGGATGGTGAAAGTAGCCAACAGAATTTGAAACTGCAACTCCCGGACGTCCCTGCAGTGGATCCGCTGTAATCGGCGTAAAGGGAACAGGAATGGTATTGTTGTTTTCTTATTTCATTTGTTTTCATTACATTCTTTATTTCCTATTTGATTAACGGTTTGCTTTGTTTTTGTCTCTGTTAGTGAGTGCACGCTGGTTGGGTCAAGGCTGGGTGGATCCCTGGAATCTCCACCATAAAAATAAATAAATCACCGTCGACAAATCTTAGCAGCACCAGACCGCTACAGTGTTATTCATTTCTCCTTGCTGCTGATTGACTGTGATACATCTCCAGCTGAGTGTTCTTGTGTTTTCCATTTACATAAAAGCCTGAACAGCACGTGTCCTTTTTGGCCGATTGCTTTGTTTCTCTCTCCTGCCCCAGACATCCTCTGCTCCTGTTGGAGGTTGTGCTCCCCTATTATGTTTGTCTATTGTTTAATCGATAACTAACTGCATACTGAGCTTGTTTTACTTCTGAAAGAGACATGTTTGTTTGAAGTATTTAAATAAAGTTCCTGTCTCTACAATCTCCTTTGTTTCTGTGACCCAAGCGTGACACCCTGCAGTACTGCAGCCTCACTAAGACTAGCCTGCCAGCGTCAGCGCTTACCTCTGTGTGCTTGCATGCAGCCAGTTCAAGAGCAGTTGGCTCAGTGATTTACATCCATGGTGTCAGTTGTTCCAATAGTTTTTTTAAATTGTTTTTACAGTTCATTAGCAGTGTGTAAAATGATTAGTGTTGCAGTAATTGTGATGCTCTTTGCATGAAAAAAGTGTTCCATTACAATTTCACTTTTTCTTTGTTAATTGTAACGTTTACGTAAAGTTCAGCAAAAAAGTATTTGGCGTCCAGGGATGCATTAACCCCCAAGTATGTGGCAGTTTAAAGGTTAAAGCCCCAAGATGCCGCCGAAACGAGCTGCACCGTCTAAGGCTTCTGGCAATGAAAACGTGCTTGCATGAATTACAGTACACATAGTGGTAACATCGGTATTTTACATTCTAGGACTGCGGGAGACATAGCAGTACAGTATACAGGTTTACCTTTACATTCGTAATGTAAAGTATTAAAGTAATGTATTGAGCTGAGTTTGAAAATAAATGAAAGTGTTTTGGGAGCATATTTAGGGTTTAAACTATGAAAAAAGGTATTTTTTTAACCACATCCAAAATTTGCGTTTTTTCACAATTCGTGGGTGCTCTAGGAACGTAACTCCCACGAATTTTGGAGGTGTACTGTATGTATATATATACACACACATATACATATACATATACATATACATACATACACAGTTGAGCTTGAAAGTTTGTGAACCCTTTAGATTTTTCTATATTTCTGCATTAATATGACCTAAAACATCATCAGATTTTTACTCAAGTCCTAAAAGTAGATAAAGAGAAACCAGTTAAACAAATGAGACAAAAATATTATACTTGGTCATTTATTTGTTTAGGAAAATGATCAAATATTACATATTTGTGAGTGGCAAAAGTATGTGAACCTTTGCTTTCAGTATCTGGTGTGACCCACCTTTGCAGTAATAACTGCAACTAAACGTTTCCCGTAACTTTTGATCATTCCTGCACACCGGCTAGGAGGAATTTTAGCCCACTCCTTCGTACAGAACAGCTTCAACTCTGGGATGTTGGTGGGTTTCCTCACATTAACTGCTCACTTCAGGTCTTTCCACAACATTTCAATTGGATTAAGGTCAGGACTTTGACTTGGCCATTCCAAAACATTGACTTTATTCTTCTTTAACTATTCTTTGTTAGAATGACTTGTGTACTTAGGGTCGTTGTCTTGCTGCATGACCCACCTTCTCTTGAGATTCAGTTCATGGACAGATGTCCTGACATTTTCCTTTAGAATTCTCTGATATAATTCAGAATTCTATGTTCCATCAATGAATGCAAACTGTCCTGGCCCAGATGCAGCAAAACAGGCCCAAACCATGATACTACCACCACCATGTTTCACAGATGGGATAAGGTTCTTATGCTGGAATGCAGTGTTTTCCTTTCTCCAAACATAACGCTTTTCATTTAAACCAAAAAGTTCTATTTTGGTCTCATCCGTCCACAAAACATTCTTCCAATAGCCTTCTGGTTTGTCCACGTGATCTTTAGAAAACTGCAGATGAGCAGCAATGTTTTTTTTGATAGCAGTGGCTTTCTCCTTGCAACCCTGCCATGCACACCATTGTTGTTCAGTGTTCTCCTGATGGTGGGAATCATGAACATGAGCCAATGTGAGAGAGGCCTTCAGTTGCTTAGAAGTTACCCTGGGGTCCTTTGTGACCTCGCCGACTATTACATGCCTTGCTCTTGGAGTGATCTTTGTTGGTCGACCACTCCTGGGGAGGGTAACAATGGTCTTGAATTTCCTCCATTTGTACACAATCTGTCTGACTGTGGATTGGTGGAGTCCAAACTCTTTAGAGATGGTTTTGTAACCTTTTCCAGCATGATGAGCATCAACAACTCTTTTTCTGAGGTCCTCAGAAATCTCCTTTGTCTGTGCCATGATACACTTCCACAATCATGTGTTGTGAAGAGCAGACTTTTATAGATCCTGTTCTTTAAATAACACAGGGTGCCCACTCACACCTGATTGTCATCCCATTGATTGAAAAGACCTGACTCGAATTTCACCTTCAAACTAACTGCTAATCCAAGAGGTTCACATACTTTTGCCACTCATAAATATGTAATATTCGATCATTTTCCTTAATAAATAAATGACCAAGTATAATATTTCTGTCTCATTTGTTTAACTGGTTTCTCTTTATCTACTTTTAGGACTTGAGTGAAAATCTGATGATGTTTCAGGTCATATTTATGCAGAAATATAGAAAAATCTAAAGGGTTCACAAACTTTCAAGCCCCACTGTACATATATATACAGATATACAGTACATATACATATATATACATATACATACATCCATCAATCCATCCATTATCCAACCCACTATATCCTAACTACAGGGTCACGGAGGTCTGCTGGAGCCAATCCCAGCCAACACAGGGCGCAAGGCAGGAAACAAACCCTGGGCAGGGCGCCAGCCCACCACATACATACATACATATACATATAAACATATACATATACATATACATATATACATACATATGCAGCTACATAAGCAATGCAGCTTTTTGCCGGTTGATTTTTCTTCCATTGTCAAGGGCAATATTAAGTGTGCTCATAAAATAATACATACCTCGTGGGACAACAATGTCAGCAAGACGCATTGTTGGTTCGATGTACTGTTCAAAGGCAGGCTTCACAAACTTGTTGTACTGTTTGATTACACCTTCAATGTCGCGCCCCCTCTCAGTTATGTCTCTGTGTAGGCGACGAACCAGACGGATATCTGAGTCTGTGTCAACAAATATCTTCATGTCTAAAAGCTAGAACAAAAATAAACCTAGATTAAAAAGACAAAGATTACCAGCAATATTTGATGCAATGGAAAATTAGATGATGATAAGATAATTGATTTCCATTACAAATACCACACACCTCTTTATGAAGAATGCAGAACACTGAGTCAGTAGACTGGTCAACAGAATGAAAAAATAAAAGTGCGTGTAAACTGTTCATCTCCCTGACAGAGCTAACATGCATAAGGATTAAAACAAAACATTACAACCAAGAATAATAAAATATTAGGTTGCTGATAATGTCACAGCACTTTTTCCACTATTAGAAAAACTGATGTTGCTACTCTGGTGATTACAATATTTATCTGTATTTGTTAAAAATAACCAAGCTGCTGTGGGCAAGATGGTAGATTAGGAGATTTGCAGACAGATGAAAATGTTGATAAAACCTGCTGGATGCCTGGTGGAGCAGTTACTTAAATACAGAACAGAATGAGAAATCATTCTGAACAATTCCCGTTTTTATTACTTTGCTTTTGGTCAGTAGAAACAAGACAGAATACTGTACATGTGTGTGAATGAGAGGGAGGTCAGAGGAATGGTGAGGATACAGGGAGTAGAGCTGGCAACGGTGGACAAGTTTACATGCTTGGAATCAACAGTACAGAGTAATGGGGACTGTGGAAGAGAGGTGAAAAAGAGAGTGCAGGCAGGCTGGATTGGGTGGAGAAGAGTGTCAGGAGTGATTTGTGACAGATGGGTATCATTAAAAGTGAAAGGGAAGGTCTACAGGACGGTAGTGAGACCAGCTATGTCATATAGGTTGGAGATGGTGGCACTGACCAGAAAGCATGAGACACAGCTGGAGGTGGCAGTTTTCTTTGGGTGTTATGAGGATGAACAGGATTAGAAATTAGTAAATTAAAGGGTCAGCTCGGGTTGGACAGTTTGGAGACAAAGTCAGAGAGATAAGATTGTGTTGGTTTGGACATGTGCAGAGGAGAAATGCTGAGTACATTGGGAAAAGGATGCTAAGGATAGAGCTGCCAGGCAAGAGGAAAAGAGGAAGGCCTAAGAGAAGGTTTATGGATGTGGTGAGAGAAGACATGCAGGTGGTGGGTCTGACAGAACAAGATGTAGAGGACAGGAAGATATGGAAATAGATGATCCACTGTGGTGACCCTTAACGGAAGCAGCCGAAAGAAGACGCAGCATTGGACTAGCGTGTTGGCCTACTGTTACAGTCTTGTGCATTGTCTAAATTGCAGTGCTTCCGTATAATATCTCTTGACACTAGAACTTCAGTAACAAAATCAGGTTATAATACTTCACAGTTCCAGTGTCATGAGCTGCAGTCCTAGCCTAGTCAGTATGAGTGGAGTTTGAATGTTGTCCCCAAGCGTGGCCAGGTGTCTCTTCCCAAGTCCCAAAGGCCGGTAAGGAACTCTCACCCTGCACTGGAGTTAGCGGGTTTGATAATAAAGGATTAGCCGAGGAGAGCCAGTTTCAGACATGACCAAAATCAAATGTGCATGCTTACAGATCTTAAGTTTGAAGCTTTTTAATCTCGGAGGTCTGCTTGTGCCTTTCAACCAGTCTGCAATTTTCAGTTGAGCTCTGACCTTTAAATTTTCTTTAGAAACACAAATGACTTGATGGAAATTGTCATCTTTGCTTGCAAAAGTGGAATTCTTTGTAAAGTATTTACATTTTAGCATCCTTAAACACGACTTTGAAATGCACAAGTGACCATAGTTGTTCTGCTTTTCTTTGTCAGATGTGCTATTCCCATTGGCTTATTGAACTCTCTTAGCCTTTGATGTTTTGCAACAAGGTGTCAAGAAGTCGATTGCTCACACTGTCTTTCCCTGTCTGAAAATGCACAATGCGCTGTGGGAGTAATAAACATGTCAGGGTGGCACCATTTGCAGGCTCTACTCAAACTGCCCGTGGTGAATGTATTTAAGGATAATCATCTATCAGGCAGCTAAAAGGGTTACCCTCTAAAATTAGTAATTCAATCGCAAAATTGCAGATTTTATTCTAAGCTCAAAAGAGTTAAATTAGAGAAAGTAATAGACGGAAAAATTACACAAACTCATTTTTTTGTGTATTTCTGTGCATATTTGAATATTTTAGGAAGACACTATATATGGTGCAGTGGTAGCGCTGCTGCCTTGCAGTCAGGAGACCCGGGTTCACTTCCCGGGTCCTCCCTGCATGGAGTTTGCATGTTCTCCCCGTGTCTGCGTGGGTTTCCTCCCACAGTCCAAAGATATGCAGGTTAAGTGGATTGGTGTTCCTAAATTGTCCCTAGTGTGTGTGCTTGGCGTGTGGGTGTGTGTGTGTATCCTGCACAGGATTTGTTTCCTGCCTTGCGCTATGCTGGCTGGGATTGGCTCCTGTGACCCTGTGTAAGGATATAGCGGGTTGGAAAATGACTGACTACATTTTGGGTTTAACCCGAATTATGATCCATTTTCACTGCATCATAATTAACCTGAAGTCACTTACAATTGTATAAAACTCTAAATTCGTTATGACACAGAGACATCCTTAGACTCTCAGTTTGTTTATCTGAGATGCTTTGCAAAGTTTTTGATGAAACCATTTTAAATCTGAGCTTGTGCTGGGTCATTTCTAATGGCAGTACTCTTTACATCAGGTAAAGATTGAAGTTAAGTTTGGACAATTTAAGATTCTCTATATTTTTATCCTGATAAACGCCTTGGTTGCTTTATCAAACTGTTTTGGGGTAATGTCATGCTGTTGTATGAAACGCTGGTGAAAAGGTCTCAGGGTGTAGGTCAGACTGGAATTACCTTTTTTGCTTTGCTTTGGCACATGAGAGCTTGCTAAAAAGCAAACTGCCAGACACTTTTAAATCCAGCTCAAGACTCAGTTCTCGTCACTGGACCTCTTTGCAATGCAGCATCAGGGCATTAACTGATAAAAAGAGTTAATCACAAAGTGCCACCCCAGAAATGTCTCCTCAATGCACCATTTAAATACTTGGGATGATCAAACAGCCATAACTTAATGATTAGCAATCTTGATGGACAAACTGTTACACCAATTGGCAACCAAATGGTTGGGCTTATGTCCACCCAAAAAATAATGGCAAGACATATATTCCTTCTGTTGCATAGGGTGTTGCCATAACAAAGGTTGGAGCGATCTCTTTTACTCTGAGGGGTTACCTGGTGCTGGAGTAAGACGAGGGTGCCATTAGTCGAAACCTCGCTAAAGTGAAGCTAGGTGAATGAGCAAGCGACAGAGAGACCACATGTAAAAACCACACGTTCATCTTGCGAAACAAAGGAGTTGACTGATCACCAACTGCTCAGTAGGCATAAGATTTTGATGCTAGCAGAAGAGTGCACGATTTGTAAAACTGAAGACAAAACTGTAGTACCAGCCAAACCAGAAAGTTCAACCAAAGCGAAGAAGAAGAATTTCTCCAAAACAAAAAAAGTTGAGATTAAAATTTTAAACAGAATGTCATTAAACTAAGTTAATTCCGATCACTACTTAATTATGTTTGATTTGGTTTTGCCCTTACCATTACATTTGCAGATTAACTCCGAATTAAAAATTTTTAGATTATTTTGAGAAACTCAAACATAATCATGGAAATCAATTTAGATCAGATAACACCAAATTATAATGTAACATTGAAGAGGCTTTGGATACACAGCTTCAATTAAAAAAAGTGATTAAAGTGCATATAAACTCACCCTGGCTTAATGTGACAGCTCAAGCTCTTAAATTAGACTATCGAAAACTGAAGTTTTCGAATTGCTTGGACAGAGAGTGTTAACATCATTAAAAAGCTCTCTTTATAGCCTGTTTGGACTACTATTCCAGATTAATAGTGCGATGGATGACCAGATATCTTACCTGGCCAGGATGCCTTCTTGATGGAAGGACTGTGGGAGAGAGCTTGCACGGAGTATTATATCCCCTGGAATGGCAGAGTGTAGTCCCCCTGGATTTCTACAGCACCACGGGCTTGGAGCTTGGAAGCTCAGCCCTCTTGAGGATGGTGGTCACTGCCAGGAGGCTCATGGACAGCTGCAGAGCCCTACTTTGTGGGGCTTTCAATACACACCTGGGAGTGCTTCCAGACCTTGCTAATGAGCCATCAGGAGTACTCCCATGCCACCTGCCTTCATTCAGGGAGCCAGAGTTGGGAGGAAGTTGACAAAGTTTGCTAGAGGAGGAGTGAAGGTGAAAGACAGACAGACAGTCCCACGCCAAACCAGCAATTGGCACACAGAAAACTAAAGGAATGCAGTGAGCACAGGGTCTCTCTTTATTACAAAGAGAAACCCATGCTGTTGCTGCACCCCAGAGCAAAAAGGAAATCTGCAGGAAAAAAAGCAGGTCTCCTAACACTGCAGGCATGTGAGCCCGTGCATTCACTTGTGCCAGAGGATCACTCTCCGCACAGTTGGAGGGCTAAGCTGACCCTGGCTGGGCATGTGGCAGAGCAGGACATTCCATCCTGTTTCCGAACCTGTGGGTTGTAGGCGCCAGAATGGGGGTGGCTGTGCTACGAGTGCCACTGACCAGGACATGCCTGGAGACCATAAAATAGGGCCGCCTACCTTCATTCAGGGAGCCAGAGTCGGCAGGAAAGAGACAAAGCTTGCCTGAGGAGGAGTGGAGGTGACAGAGAGAGAGAGAGAGAACAAGAACAAGAAAGAAGACAAAGAGATGTTTATTTAATTGTTTTTGCTGTACTGTGCTTTGGTACTGTGTGGGGAATGAAGGGAAAGAGTTTCCCACACCTCAATAAAAGCCTTCTGTGTAGCAGGATTTGTGGCAGTCTGCTGTTTGGGGAGCTGGAGAGCCCCCTGGTGGCCATAATAGATAACAACTGTAATAATTCTCGTGAATTGCTTAGAATGGTGGCTAATCTTAACACTTTAATGCTGAACTATAATGCAAAATACCTACAAACATTTGGAGTGCAGACTTAATGAACTTCTTTGATGAGAAAATTGACAATATAAGATCCAAATTTCTTAGCGTCACCTTGCAAACTTAATACTGAATTAGCAAACTCTATTTCACCTTGTGCACACCAGTTTGGTAATTTTAATTTAGTAACACAACAGGAAGTCATCAATTTAATTTCTCAAATGAAACCTACTACTTGTTACATAGATCCAGTCCCAACTAAACTAGTAAAAAGCTAAATCAATATTCTGCCAGTACCAATTCTTACCATTATTATCAATAGTATTACTAAATGGTACAGTTTCTGATGCATTAAAATTGTCAGTTATCTAGACCCTCTTATGCTTAATTATTTACACATTTCAAATTACCCTTTCTCTCTAAAATACTTGAAAAAGTACTTGCCACACAGCTTCAGTCTCACCTAACACGTCACGATTTATCTAAGAAATTCAAGGCTGGGTTCTGCACCGGTCATGGTACAGAAATGGCACTAACACATGTTGTAATGGACATTCTGATATCCTTTGATGATGGAAATTCCACTGTAGCTATGTCGTTAGGTATATCTGCAGCATTTGACCATTCTATTTATTACAGAGTCAGGAAAATGACATTGGGTTCACAGGCACTGAGCTTGGCAAGTTTAGTTCTTATTTATCAAATTATTTCCAGTACATACACAAAAGTATTCCACTGTTACATTCAAAGTTGGGGTGGTCAAATATGGTGTCCTGACGGGCTAATTATTGGGACCTTTACAGTTTTACTTTATATGCTTCTACTGGGAACTATCATTAGAAAACATAACATTAATTTTCACTCGTATGCAGACAAAACACACCTTTCTTTCAAACCAAATATATATATATATTGTGGCAAGCGGCTGGGGGTTGTACCCAGCTAGAATGCCCAGAAGGACCGGAAGAGGGGCTACACCTCCTCCGGACCACGAGATGGCAGCTGTCCTAGATGGTATGGGGACCACGGGAACAGAGCTTGGAAGCTCAACCCTATAGGGGCCCGTGGTCACCGCCAGGGGGCACCTAGATGCCTGAAGAGCCCTGGGGTGGGGGAAGAAGACGACCAGGGATACCCGTAGTGCTTCCGGGTGCACAGCCAGCACTTCCTCCACACCAGGGAGTGCCGGCAGTCGCTTATTGGGAGGCACCTGGAGTACATCCGGATGGACAAAAGGGGCCGTCTCCCTCCATTCAATAGCTGGAGTTGGGTGGAAGAGGATGGAGCTCGGAGGAGAGGAGTGGAGGCTGCCAGAAGAGTGAAAGGCATTATTGAGAAGCCTGGACTTTAAGGGTGATTGGTACTGGGTACTGGGTTGTGTGCACTGTAAATATAGTAAAATATGGTTAAACGTGTGTTGGTTGGTTGGTATATATATATATATATATATATATATATATATATATATATATATATATAATCCCTTGCTATATTGCGCTTCAACTTTCGCAGCTTCACTCTATCGGGGATTTTATACGTAAGCATATCTAAATATATAACGCGGATTTTTCGCTGCTTCGTGGGTTCTGCGGACAATGGGTCTTTTTACTTCCTGTACATGCTTCCTCAGTTGGTTTGCCCAGTTGATTTCATACAAGGGACGCTATTGGTGGATGGCTGAGAAGCTAACCAATCAGAGCACGCAGTTAAGTTCCTGTGTGCTGAATGGCTCAACAATGGAGCGCTGAATTTGATTCCGCGGCGTTAACCAGGAAGTCTCGTCTCGCTCATTCAGCATCAACGTGTTTCGCTGTGTAAAGAGTTAACTTTTGTGCTCTTTTATGTTTATCTTTGTGCATAGTCAAGCCCTTCATTATGGCTCCAAAACGATCTGCTCTTGCTACTGCTTCAGGGGCTGTGCCCAAGCGCCAACGAAAGATGTTAATGACTGCCGAAAAGGTAAACGTTTTGGATATTTTGAAGGAAAGGAAAAGCTACACCGCTCTAGGACGCCATTACGGCATCAATGAGGCTACGATTCTTTTTATTTAAAAAGTAGGAAAGGAATATAAGATCTACAACCGCAGTGTCCTTTTAACCAGGGTGCAAAACGAGTTGTAAGTGGATGTAATGAGGCAGTAGTCTGGATGGAATCTGCTTTAGGGATTTGGATTGAAGTCTGCTGGAAGAAGAATAATGGCAGTGCTACACAATCGCCTGAAGTGGCTCCTTTGGAAGAGCCTGTAACACTCTCCTTTGCTGTGCAGTAAAACTAAACTCATCGTTATCGGACAAGTCATCATGTCATTGTTGGTGAGTAACTATAATTAATTTTTCTTGCATTGTACGTATTTATTGCTGGTGGTCTGTCTATCGTAATGGCTGTAACATATATGATATAGGAGACACTTGATATCTTTAAAATAATATTTAGGTTTTACTGTATATAAACAGTGTGTTTACATACATAATTTCAATGAATCTTACCCAATATCTAAGAGAATACAAAGGGCTTATGCTGTATATATATATATCATACATATTGTAAAAGCTAGCCTGGCCACAGACAGACATGACAACGCAGTGTCCACCACACACACGTTTATTTAAAATTATTATTTACAACTATTATTATTTACAGTTCACTCCTTGGTTCCTTTGGCTGCCTCCACTCCTGTCCCGCAAGCTCCGTCCTCTTCCACCTGACTCCAGCTCCCTGAATGGAGTGAGGCGGCCACTTTTATCCAGCCTCGGATGTGCTCCAGGTGCTTGACGATGGACTTCCAGCAGCACTTCCCAGTGTGGCCCAGTGTGGAAGCACTCCGGCCATAAACCATCCCTGGTCTGTTAGCACTTCCTGGGGCCTCATGTATAAACGGTGCGTATGCACAAAAATGTTGCGTAAGAACATTTCCACATTGAAATCACAATGTATAAAACCTAAACTTGGCATAAAGCCATGCACATTTCCAAGGTAGCTCATACGCAAGTTCTGTGCTCGGTTTTGCAGACTGGTGGCACCCAGCATCAAAGCAATGCTACTGTTCCTGTGTGTTTTTTTTACATCCACATCCTTGACGCGGCTTTATAAATACGCTGAAATTAACCGCTTATTGTTTATTAGTTTAATGCATCTGATTGTAATTAACCTGTAACAATATAATGGTCCAGGGAATAGTCATAGTATTCCAAATACCAGAACTGCTTTAGCGTTGTTACTCTCACTGCACCTTCTTCTTTCAGCTGCTCCCGTTAGGGGTTGCCACAGCAGATCATCTTTTTCCATATTACTCTCACTGCACCACTTGGAGTATTTATATCACTTTATCCGAGTGGGGAATCAAAGATCTATAGAAGCTGAGAAAGAGAATTACCAGAATACAGCATCAAGGATACGCTGCCTCATCCATGCTGTCTATTGAACTGCACTCATATGGAAAACGCTTCAGAGTCTTTCCTCGCGGTTCAGAAAGAGTTTCATCCCAAGAACTATAAACACATTCATTCAGTTCATCAATTGCTCCTTGTAGAATGTTTTGTACTTATAAGTACAATCATCTCACTGTAAACTTGCGATACAGTTATAATATTGCACAACCTGAACCACTTTATAAAGCGCGTATTTACATATGACGATATCATTTTTAAGATGAAATGTAGCAAAATATGCTTATTATATTATACAGATAAAACTTTAACTTCATTTAAATAATCTACTGTATTTACTCGTGTACCACGTGCCATCGTGTAAGACACGCACCCTCATTTTTAGAAAGAAAATCATGAAAATAATTTTTCCCCCGTGTACGACGCGCATTGTGGTTGTATAGGAAGCGTTTAGAGAGAGAGAGAGAGAGAGAGAGAGAGAGAGAGAGCGTGAGTGCGCGAGCAAGAGAGAGAGAGAGAGGAGCGCGAGCAAGAAAGAGAGAGCACGAGTACGCGAGCAAGGAGCAAGAGAGAGAGCATGAGCCCAAGCAGTTTCCTCGTGTATGACGCGCACCTGATTTTCTAATGCTAATTTTCGGGAAAAGATGTTCGCATGGTACATGCATAAATACGGTATATTATTAATAATTAAACATGTGAGGACACGGTGCCGCAGCGCTACTGAGGAGCTGGCACCCTGTTCAGGGATTGTTCCTGCCTCGCGCTGTATTCTTGCTGGTGCTGGCGCAACAAGGGAAGGATAGATGGATAGAATAATTAAACATGTACAGTGGAACCTCGGTTCACGACCATAATTCATTCCAAAACTCTGGTCGTAAACCGATTAGGTCATGAACCAAAGCAATTTCCCCCATAGGATTGTATGTATGTAAGCACAAATATAGTTAATTAAACCATAGAATGCACAGCGTAAACTAAATGTAAAAACATTGAATAACACTGAGAAGACATTGAACAACAGAGAAAACTAACACTGCAATAGTTCGCGCTATAGCGCTACCAACCGCTGGCTAAAAGTACTTTTTTTAATGAGTTTTAAGCACAGGGGAAAAAATGAACATTTGAAAAAATCCGTAATTTAATAAACCACCAAGAAAAAATAACATTGCAACAATGCACGCTACGAACCGATCGCTGGAAACAGAAATGAAAACAAAATCAAGCCCAGTGCATTCATTAACTGCCTTCCTACCTCAATGCGTCCAGCTC
Source organism: Polypterus senegalus (assembly GCF_016835505.1). Taxonomy (NCBI): domain Eukaryota; kingdom Metazoa; phylum Chordata; class Cladistia; order Polypteriformes; family Polypteridae; genus Polypterus; species Polypterus senegalus. Next base: position 52,964,409 of record NC_053167.1, read on the forward strand.
TCTCTCGCACTGCCTGTGTGTCTGCGTCTTTCTCTTGCGCTGCCTCTGTGTGTGTGTGTGTGTGTCGCACTCTCTCTCGTGCTGCCTGTGTATGTGTGTGCGACTCTCTCGCGCTGCCTGTGTGTGCCTGTGTGTGTCGCGCTCTCTCGGTCTCTCTCGCTTGTTTGCTGTACAGGAAACGCACAGGGAAAGACTGAACATGTACAAACCGAAAGGGAAACTGGCTTGTTCGTATACCGAGTGTGTGGTCGTGAACCGAGGCAAAAGTTTGCGAACTTTTGGTCAAAACCGAGTTGTATGCGTGTACCGAGACGTTCGTGAACCGAGGTTCCACTGTACTACGAAGATATTTCAATGTTCCTTAAAAGTTTTAAAGAATCAGTGTTCTAAGCTTACAGATGGCTTAACGTCTATTACAGAGCTGATTTTTTGGCGATTGAGTATTTGGAGAAAGGAAAGGAATGACAGGAATTGGAGGTTGGTACATTTGAACCAGTACTGCTACAATAAAGTATTTCATCGAAGGTCATGCACAGAGCAGCAAGCATCTTGGCTGAGGCCATGTTTAATAACATGCTTTAACTCCTATCATCACGAAAATGATATCACATATACATCTCAGTATTTTAATTATTCAGAGAGCTGTAATATCTTGAATGTAATGGATTCTGTGTCCTGTTGGAGGAAGAGAAAGCCTGGAAGCATGTAGTGATTTACACACAGAGCACATAGAAGATCAAATATAAAACAAAGCACTTAACGTGCTACTTTAGTTACGATGGGATTTGAGAAACTAGTAAATTAAACGATTTTAAGATGAAGTTTATTATGTTCTGCTTTTAATGACAAAATAAAACTACCTGATTAAATAGGAAATTTCGAGATTAAAGTTGACATTTCGTGCTTTTTTCCCCCAACCTTGTGCCTTTTTTTTTCTCTGTACCCTAATAAGCTTTCATATGACACTCAGACGGTGGGCTACGACTCGCCTTTTCATGGCAACTTTGATATCTGACAACTTCTTTTTTATTTCGGGCACTGTGCAACTTTGTGAACTTGTGCTTTCGAGTTTCTCTGACATGTATGTCAATCGATCAACTTCCTTTTGTTGTTTATACCAAGCATGTCAAACTCACTACCACTGGTGGGCCGCTTCGACTGCCATACGTGCGTCAGCGGGCCGCACTGTAACAAATACTATTATAAAAAGTTACTGTAGCTTTCTTTCCAATACTGAAAACTTTAAAAAATGTAACACTTAAAGTTTAAAGTTTAAAGAAAAGCTATTTATTTCCATACAATCTCCGTACAATTAGAGTCTTAGCCAAGTCCTTATATTATTATATTATATTCATTATATTATATTCATTGCTTATAAAGGAGTCTTACAGTGTTAGATTTATTTCTTTTGTCCCGACACTTGGCATCTCTATTTAGTAACCAGTTTGTCAATATCAGGCTTGAAATCTTGTGCAGCTGCAACTTTTATGAGGGATGAAAGGTGCTCGACAGTAAGTCTTGAGCGATGCGGGGTTTTGGTAGCATTCATTAACGAAAACAATTGCTCACAAAGGTAAGTGCTTCCAAACATAGACAGTTCTCTCGATGCCAACTTATGGATCTGCACATACGAGGGAGGCAGGTAAGCATACAAGCCTGGCACACCAACTTCGTTGTATTTTGCCATCAGAATAGAATCTGACTGCAGTTCAATCAACTCCATTTGGATATTCTCAGGCGCATTCTCAATGTTGTAAGAGTATGGTGACATAAACAGCACAAAGTCCTGTTCGTGTGAACTGAAATTGCGAAAACGCTCACTGAATTCATTGCACAGTAATACATGTTGGAAAACAAATCCTCCAAAAATAAAATTTTACTTTACTAAGTTTACTTCAAAGTTAATATTGTAAAATAAGCCGATATGCAAAAAGCCCCCTGACCTACACTAATTTTACAAACTGAAAATCACAAAAATATGTTAATAAACAACTCACCAACCTCTCACATCCACTTCAGATCTTCAGCTGTATTCTGCACTAACTGTTCGTTACAATACTAGCACAAAATTACATAAAACTAGAGCAAAAAATGTGAAAATATGCGAGCTATTACTACTCGTGATGGTCAGTTCTGCCCAGTGGCCAGTCTCAGCAGCCCAGCCAGTAGTGTAGCCCAGCGGTCTGCAACCTGTTTGACACCAAGGACCGCTTTACTAGAAGCAAATTGTTCCAGGGACGGGTGGGTTGTTGGAGGTTGGAGTTTGTGGGGTGATTATGGGCGGGTTCGTAGGGCAGTTTTATACACAATTTACATTACATTTCTATTATTAAGTTATAATTTAGTAATAGAAAATATACAGCTTACCATAATGCAGAATCAGTGAGAGCCCTGAGCTTGTTTTCCTGCAACCAGACGATCCTATCTGGGGAGGATGGAAGACAGTGACACGCGAAGTGTGTTGCTTATGTTCACTCTACTCCGTAATCTTGTTTTAGTTGCTGTCACTGCAGAAAACATGCATCACAAAGATAGGATGTTGGAAATGGAAGCAGCTTCAATAGCTTCTTTCGCGTTAGTTTAATGTTCTTCTATCTACAAGTTATGCTTACGAGAATTTTTCTCAGTATTTCCTTGCGATAATACATTTTCAGGGTGCGAATGATGCCCAAATCCAATGGCTGAAGCACTGCCGTGCAACTGGGTGGGAGGAATTCAACGTGAACATTATCTAAGTGCGGAAGCATGTTGTGGTCAGCACAGTTATCCTTTTCTTCTTCTTCATATTGTGAGGTTTCTGAACTCTTTTGGGATCTGGGATCCACCCCTCCCAACGGGAAGCGCTATTGCCACGTGTGAGATTGTTTGTCCGGGTCCCAAGACAGTTTAAAAACTTCATATTTTCTTGAATGAGTGCCGCATTAATAGGAATTTTTCTTGAACGAGCATCACTGCAACCACATAAAAACGGCTTTTTCGGCGTCTTCAAATGCAGCAGTCTGCATACGTTTACAACCGGAGATTTTTCAAATTTTTTGCATATAGCAAGTATGCCGTTTCTATTGAAGGGTGACAATGAGTTAAATTCTAATGGATGTTTTTCAAATGTTGACGAGCAAAAAGGAAAAGGTATCACTTAAAAGCATACAAAACAAAAACAGCAAAAAAACAGTACGGGGAAAGTTCGAAGAAAGAACATTTTTTACAGTGTTTCTGTTTGGGGATCGTTGTGCAAATGTCCACAACTCAGCTGTGACCACAGAACTAACTGCTCTGTGGATGATTCATTCAAGCATTTCACGGTCACTTCGTTGTAATGAAAGTATCTGCTGCTGAATGTACTTCGTAGTAACGAGATTTCTGTGGACTTGTGTCATATGGGGAAACTGTCAGAAACATAAAAATACTTTGTTGTAATACTGTACTCTCCTCACAGTGGTCTCTCTCCTCTTTCTGCGCCGCTGCAAAGCCCCGCCCGCCTAGCATTCTGAAAAGTGTCCTCAGTGAAGGGGGCAGCCTTTTTGCTGTAGCCCTTCAGTGATTGAGTCTCCGTTGCTGGCAGTTCTCTTGTGGCTCGGTAGTGGGCCGAGACCGCAGCCTAGCACTTCAGTTGCGACTTTGCAGCTGCAACTATACTAGCAGATGACGTTTCCGGTACTGTAATGCCAAGGGAAAACGTGTTTTGTCAGAAGGAAGAAGCAAGAAAAGTCAATAAGTAACGCCGAAGATGCAGAATGATTCAATCACAAATGATAGTAATCATTCTGTACAAGTTTAGTGCTAATTAGGATCTGTCATGCGGGCCGCACAGATTTCTGTTGCGGGCTGCGTGTTTGACATGCCTGGTTTATACCACTGTTTAAACCAACAAATAGTACATTTTTCTTTGACTCCACTTGGTATTCGCTGAAATTCTATTTTCCCTCGTGGTTTTGCCATTGCCTTTTCACAGAAGGCTGAGCTTAAGGGTTATTTATATTGATTTGCATATTCAAAGAGGCGTAAGTCTGGGAGGAGTTGGGGTGGGACAGCAGGCGCGTGCACGTGCGTTACTTTTCACGCTGACCGGGATTTATGTAGCGTAAGAACGTCGAAGCTGGCATTCGCACAGATTTATGCATGTGCATTTTTTTGTGCATAAGCACATTTCTGCTTTTCTGCTTAAGTCATGTTATAGTGCAAATTCTACGCACAGCGTTATGCATGAGGCCCCATTTGTGCTAGAAGTGCTGTCCTCCCCAGGGAGCAAGGAAGGCCGGGTACCCATGGAAAAGAAGTGCCGCTCTCCCGGTTCCTCCTTCCTCCAGGCATCCCAGTGGGGGTTCCTGGCCATTTATCACAATACATACATACATACATACACACATACACACATACATACATATATACATATATATACTATGTATACATACATATAAAAATATCCAGCAAATTTGGCTTTGCTGCTCCTATACTTAAAATGGCATTGTATGCAGGCTGATTTGCAACAGAAGCAAAACAGATGAGCATCTACAAATGAGGACCATCTGTTTCTTTAAAGTACAATAAAATACACACCACTGGTCATGTAAACTTCTTTAGTTGCTTAACTGACTATAAAATAAACTGCATCATGTCCTATTTACAAAATAAGCCTACTCACGCCTTTCTCATACTTTATATTAACAACACTTGGGAAATAAGTCTGGCTGCTTGTTTTTATGTGTCTTTCCACACCATAAGCTCATTTCCTTCCTTTAAATGAACTCTGAGCTTAATTAGAATTCTTGCCTCCCTGTGCATTTAAAAAAGAAGATTAAATATAAAACTGCCTTCTGAGATCATCAGTAAATACTTGTACTGTTTCCTAAAACTGAGGATGAGATATAAAAGACATACAATGATACAAGCTTTAAGTGGACAATGACAAAAAAGAAGTGGGCACCACCTACAGTAACACAGGCTCACATGGTGCCCCTTCGTACCAGATGATAAGGAATGGTCTGCAGTAGTGATGAAGGCGCGTGATGCCGTAATATTTACAGAAAGAAGTTTGACACGCGGATAAGGAGTGTGGCTCTTTACATTGCATTTCTGTGGTCTTAAAGGGACTCTTCAAAACACATACATTCCAAAGAAACAAAACGTACAGTATGTTGTTTTTCTAACACATTCACGGATAAACAAGAAGTCAAATTTAGCTGTTCATGTGTGCTTCCTGAAAATGTTACATTTATTGGAATGAAAAATCACCAAAGTCAACGCAATAATCAGAAGGACTAATTTCATTTGGTTTGAAGGTATAAAATTAAATATGTACTTACTTTCAATAATTCTTTATCAGCAAATGACATTATTCCTTCAAATATGATGACACTGGCTCCATAAACTGTTTTCTAAAAGAACAAAAAGAAACTTTATAAGACCAAATGATTTTAGACAAACAAACATGTATACATATTCTGAAGCTACTTCTCATTATAACACTAAAGGGAGCCAAAACCTCTTTGAGTAACATGAAGTACAAGGTGGGAAGCAACTGTGATTAGATTACTCCCACCCACATGCCCAGTGACCTGGCCACCCATCCATACACACTGGCTGGCCACACAGCCTACCAAGCACGTATCTGAGATGGGACAAGGTCCCAAGAAGTCAAGGCATCGAGATGAAATGTGCAAAGTGAGTGGAAACTGCGAGCTGGCCTAGAACTTGGCTTCTTCATTTAGATTAAGTTCTTTTATTTTTTTTTTTTGTTGAAAAATTTCAGTGACTGTTGCCCTTTTGCTTTCCAAGTATCATGAGTAGTGGTGATTGGCAAAACTCGCCAAAGTGTTTTTTGCAGTGAATATGCTTTGTTCGCCGGTGACATTGTTCACCTAATATTTCCTGAACATTTTCTGTGTTGCTAGCTTAGAATATTTTTTTTTTCTCCATGCCCTATGGTGCTTTGAAAGCCCAGCGTGATATTGCAAATCTACAGCAGCCTATGTTGGATGGAATAGCCTGCCCCAAGTGTATGTAATGCTGATCCACAGTACTACAAATTAGCGGAAAACATTTGAATACATTTAAACCCAAAACTCACAAGCGGAAGGAAACTGGAAATGCGTCTGTGCATTTGTGTCTTTTTATATGGACCTGTGTGTATTACGTGTGCCTGCCCCTTTAATACTATTACTATTATGTGCAATGATGTTCTGTGCAGTTGAAGCAAACAGAAAGGAGTAAAGAATCCATTTGCTTTTGTGTTGTGCTTATTTGGTAGCAGCGGCAGTGAACTCTCAAAATGTCATAAGAAAAAACAAAATGTACTTTTCAGACTGATAGGGGTGAGTAGCTGCTATCGAACCTGCGGTGGGTAAGTTTCAGGGAATTCATGCTTCCTGTCTGCAATAAATTTTACTCTTCTGAGATTTCATTCTATTCATTTTATCACAGGGTAGCTGCCTCAAACCCGAGTCACATTTTGGGCTACAGTAAAGCAATGCTGCCAGATGTTTCCTTAGGCCTCTGGACCACATAACGCACCATTATAATCCATTCAAAACTAGTTCAGTTCCTCCTTCCTGACTGACTTGAAAGCATTTCGTCAAGTTTGGAAATGTTTCTAAACATTTCTGTGATTTTGCTGAACCCTAGAAGAAGTGAATTCAGCTCATCACTAATCATGAATGTAGCAAATATGAAGCATATATGGTTGGGTCACTAATGCTAGTGATCTCCATTAATGGTAAAATCTGTGAATGCTGTTCAGATTTTTAAAATCCTATAAAAATGTAGCATTTGGTAATAAAACAAATACATGTTTTATTTAAAACAACCACGGAAATGAATGGTTATAACTTTTGCTAAATGATAAATGCCACAGTAAAATATAAACTTAAAAACACAATGTAACCTTTTGCTGATAAAGAATAAAATCCCAAGCATGATGCAGCTGGCCGTTGCTACAATCCCTCGCTCTACTCAGCTGCACATAAACAACACGAAACCTGGACATGCACTTGGTAAGTGTATCTGCCAACTGCTGAATCGCCCAGCTGGAGAAACAATTTGAACTCAGTCAGTTTGTTATTCTGTGGCCATTAACAAATGACAACAAATTAGCTGTGACAAGCCATCACCGCCCCTGGTGTGTGCTTGGTGTGTGTGTGTGTGTGTGCCCTGCGGTGGGCTGCCTTGCGCCCTGTGTTGGCTGGGATTGGCTCCAGCAGACCCCCGTTACCCTGTAGTTAGGATATAGCGGGTTGCATAATGGATGGATGGAAGCCATCACCGTCATCGTCACTGTATCTTACACAAATCCCTTTCCTTCCTTGCCAGACCCACACTGCCGATTGCAGCTACCACTCATAGAATTCTGTGTTGTTTTAATAAAAAGGCTCAGGCACCGGAACTGAAGCAAATCATTTATACACAAAAACTACAAAAGAACATTTACATCAAGAATATAATTGATTTGTTTGGTTAATTTTATTTTAGCAGTGGTGTTTGCACGTTATCAAGTACTGTGCTAATTTTATTCAAATGGGGATCCCATGACTTCTGCGTCCAAAATAGATTTCTGTTAAAATTACAGCAACTCCCTATGCAGAGGGTGTAACTAGAAATGACACCATTTAAAGTATTAATTATCACTGCATATATTAAACAGAATAGCATGATTTTTTTTTAAATTATATTATTTAGGAAATCATTCATTTTGCTTTCTGTAAGGTATATAAAGCAGAAATAACGGCCCCTCAGAACAGGGGTCAGCAGAGAGAGCTATGTGACGACGCCTTAACAAAGCACAGCTCATTGATACCCTCGAGTACGAGTTCTCAACCTGTTTTCTTAGCAAGTGTTTCAAAAGTCCCACCACTTTTTTTCAGTCTGAACTCTTATTAAATAAATTCAAGATGACATTTCTTTATCTGCCTTCCAAACCCTAATTGTATTTGGGAGATGCATGAACAATGGCGTGGTTGTGTATGGAATAAAAATCTGAAAGCCTAAAATACGTTCATTTAATTTAAAATAATACATAGTCTGGTCAAGACAGGGGGTGTAGCCGCTTTGTGTAAGGTGAAGTCAGGCACGGGTAAGACACGTGTCGAAGAAATCTCTCAGTCCAAAAGTTCGTTTTAAAAATATTTAGTGAAAGTTAAAGGCAAATAATCCATACAAGAATAAAAAGAAAAATAGTTACACACAAAGAATAAAGGCAAAAATAGGGAAAAATGCATCTTCTATAAACTTAGTTTTTCTTATGAAGCTTTGGTTACTTCTGTACTTAAAGGTTATTTATTTCTTCTTCTGTATGCTTTAAACATACGGTTCAAAACTTAGATCTTTTAATTTACGAGTTACTTTACACTCAAAAGACCCTTAGGCCGTTGGCACTTAGATATGCGCCAGGCTCAGTGACGTGCATAAGCACGAACGCGAGCACAAAAAACTAATTCTTTCAAGGACACGGTTAAAAAACCGTCTGCCTCTGTACCTTACACAAGGTAAGGCTAAACACTTACTAAAGAACATTGTTTACTCAAAAACTGTTAAGAAATGACAGGAAAATACCAACTCAATTCTATTCACGGGGGTTTTAGGAACCTCCCATATTTTATGCTTTATCATCTAGTAAATGTTCATACATTTTATAGAACTAGGAAAATGGCTCTTACGGGGGGTTTCCAACAAGGGCAACAAAAAATTGTGGAGGTCTGGGGGTATTGGCCTTGGTGGACTTCAGTGTAAGATTTTTTTAATTTGCCTGTGGGATTTATAAAGCTTATCTATGATATGATCATCACAGACTCTCTCTTACCTTACTTAAACTTATTCACTTGCAGCTTTTGTCTGTTAAATGAAAAATAAGCACTGCTTAAAACCAATACTAAAACATTCAAATGTTATTAAATGCTTGCCACGTAGACTAGTGAATACTGAGGAAATCTGCAATGATTTCATTTACACCAACCGTTTTAACGCTGCGTTTATAACATCACTATGTCAGGTTTGTAACGTAAGCTGTCGTGAGGGTGCACCAGCATATGAAGGAGACATTAGCTGGGTAACAACACTAATAAAGAGAAATATTTGAAGGACATCCCTGATACTGTAATGTTGCAAACCTTTTCTTCCTTTTTTTAGATTTGTCTTAACTTTATGGCTACCTTTGTGAATAAAATGCATTAATATTATTATTATAAGCTTTGACAATATGAAATATTTTTTTGAGAATTGCATTCTTTTTTCAAGCCAGCTCACATAACTGATCAGACTTTGCTATTGTTACGCCTTAGAACCACAATTACAGGTCACTGGAGGCCAAGTCCGATTCACCCCCACACCATTCAAATATCACCATGTTGGACACATTGTAGTTGTCAGAGTAATAAACATTAGTTTGAATTCAAAAACACCTTCAATGACATACATGTAGTTCTTGCTGATTTCAAATTTCAGCATTGAAATATTCCGTTTTAGCAGCCCCACTAACTGCAGGTCTCCAGGGTCACGGGCTTCCATTCATGCACTACATGTCCATCTGACCTGGATTGATGGGATCCGAAATGGATGCAGCCATATTCATTACAATCCGAAGATGAATGCAAAGCTTCCCTTTGTTTGTCAGAGCTGTGTATGGTGTTGCATTAAAAGACGATTAATCTGGCCATCACTTCAACTCCCTCATTCAAATGCACAACACAATAACTTATAACTTCTGGTGAACTTACAGCTAAATAGTCACAAAGCAAGCATGAATCGGGTATTTTTTAATTCAGAAACAAGCCCATAAATGGATAAGAGTGCTAATAACAGCTTTTTTTGCCTTGAAAACGCAGCAGGATTTTCTGCTCATTAAGATGTAACTGCTACCGTTTCTCTCTCGTGCGATGCACCTGTAGCTCCAACATTTTCTTTTTTGCCGTGTGCTCTCTTACATACCACAGGCTGAGAATCATGGCAGCTACAGCTGTGGTCAGACTTGCTTGTACAGTCCTAAGACATGCATTGTCAACACAGACAAACCTTATAGTCACACTATACTGGATAAAGATTAAATGCCATGCCATCACTTCAGCTTTTTGTATCAGTCTCCCTGTTTCAGAAGAGTTTCTTAATGTTTCTAACTATCATTCATGACATGCTGTGATGCAATCAAAGCACCTTCTTCTGGTATGTTTATGCCATGGCCAGTCTCTTCCATTTAACTTGGTTAATTTGGAATACAGGGTATATAAAAAGTATTCAACCCTGGAAGCTTTCAAACTTTCTTACTATAAAACATCGAATCACATTGGATTTAATTTGGACTTTTTGATACTGATCAGCAGACAAAGACACATTAATGTCAAAGAGAAAACAGATCTCTGCACAATTGTCTGAATTAATTGCAAATATAAAACACAAAACAATGTATTGCATAAGTATGTGTAACTTCAGTATGTGGTGGGTGTACTTTTGGCCGCCATTCCAGCCTTAATTAAGTCTGTGTGGATACATCTTGATAAGCTTTGCATGTCTGACACTGCAATTTGTTTCCATTCTTCTTGCAGAACTGCTCAAACTGTGTCAGGCTGCATGGAGATCATAAGTGAACATCCTTTTTCAAGTCAACTCACAAATTCTGACTTAGATTGTGATCTGGACTCTGACTCTGCCACTCTATGGCATTCACAATGTTGTATTTAAACCATTGCTGTGTAGCTTTGTCTTCGAGCTTGGGGTTGTTGTCTTGCGGGAAAACAAATCTTCTCCAAGTTCTTGGAAACTGCATCAGGTCGATTTTGTTTTCATTAAACCACAGAACCTTCTTCTTAGCTGACTTCAGAATCTTCCATGCATCATCATCTCTGTGTATTTCGTTTTAACAGTGACATTCCCTTTGCCAGTCTTCCATAAAACTGCAAGTGATGAATCACCTGAGCAACAGATGTTGTACAGCTTGTCCTTCAATTGTAACCATTGCAGCTTGTAACTCCTTCAGAGTTCTCTAGTATTCTTCTAGCACAATCACTCAGTTTTTGTAGGTGACCTGCTATTGGCATATCCAAAGTTGTGCCATACTCTTTCCATTTCTTAATGACAGATTTAACTGGGCCCCCAGGAATATTCAGTGACTTGGTTGTTGTCTTGTCTCCATCCCTGACTTGTACTTTCTAAGCACCTTTTCATGGAGTTGCTAGACTGTTTCTTGTCTTCGTCATGTAGGGTAGGCCACCAAACTGACTCATCACAAGCTGGAACTTCCAGATAAGTTGCATTTAGACTTGGCATTTAGTGCTTAACTGTTCCTATTGGTTGTGGTGGGAAACATTTGCTAAAGAAAAGTTTCCCACAATAAAAACTCTCTTGTTCATTGTTCTTTTTCATTTTAAATGTGTGTCAGAGGTTCTGTGTCGGGTGTTGGGGTGCTGGAGCACCCCCTTGGTGGCTACAAATGTCAAAAAGCCAAATTAAATCTAGTATTTTTCAAGACTTCCAAGGGGAAGTTGTATACTTTTTATGCCTTTATTGTAAGTTTCATTGAACAGCATTAGTGTTTGTGTCCTACTGATAGCATTTGGAAGGAGTGCCATCCAGTATCTGCCTACTGCCTCAGTCAGTATTTACCACCATCAGTTTAGTGCCCAATGTGGATCTAGAGTTAAGCTACTGAGTCAGCAAAGGTCAGGAAATACTTTTCTTCTCATCATTCAAACACATGATTTGAGACTGGATGAAAGTGTGGTTGTATGGAGGTTAAGGTCTCTTAAGAACTATGTGTGTAACTATTAATAAGAGATAAGTGTGTAAAGGTCCCAGCAGACAAGTATGTCAAGGACATGAGAATTACCATTAGCCAGTATGGCCAACAAAAGCCCTAATGTCACTTAGATCTACAGTTTTCCACCTGATTGGAGAAACCACACATGTAATAACGATTGATTGGATACTTTACAAATCTTCATTTAATGCAATGATAATACCTATTAAAAATATAATCAAACTAGTGACTGGGGGCCTAATCACATTGGGCTACAAATTCTACGTTTGTGAAATCCACACTTTCTCTGCAAAGAATTACTTATTTTTTTAAGTCCTTGAAATGATTTTGTTATCATGACACTGATTTATGCTTAAAATAGACCTTTTCGGCCGATGTAATGAAGAGCTTTCTGTTTAAACGGGGCTGTGAGGCGTGAACTCAGCTCTTCGGCGCACCTCATTTGATTTTTTCCGGCTAACAAATTTTCAAAACAAACCATATTTTACGACTGTAATCAGAGTCGGAGTAATAATTATGTTGGCGTGGTCATTTTAGATCTGAGATCGGC
>NC_053167.1:52981695-53059195 GCF_016835505.1 Polypterus senegalus
TATATATATATATATATATATATAAATATTATACTTAATTGGGTACTAGAAACAGATTGGAATATCAATGGCATCCCATTCATGACTGCTACTATGTTTGCATCTGATTCTGTCAGAAAAAGCTCCAGCTACAGCTCATAGATCCTGGGACCATATTAAAAAAAAGCAGACTCAGGAAAAAGATTAAAGGATTTCTGGTAGATTCAAAAGTAGGCCTTGTCATTAATAAGATAATGCTGACCTAACCAAAACTTAGAAACACAATTTTCTATTTTATTAATTCAGTCCAAAAGTTAAAACAAAGTGTAGTAATCAAGCTGGCAAAGAATAATCAACATACCAATGACAAATGCTTCTTTGGACTGGGTCCCATGTTCATTGTACCACGGAGGCCGCCCAGCAGTGTAAATGGTCCTCTTATTGGTTCTTAGAAGTGGAGGCTCTGATTTGCACTGGCTTGTTGTCCGTTTGCGTGGAGACAAAGTTGTGGCGACTGCAGGAAGTAGTCTGTCCAGTGAGCCTTCACTGTTACTGTTGAATAAAATATAAACACTTAGAGATGTGTGCACAATAGCCAAATAAAAAATCTTTTAAAAATCACAACATAAATAATAAACTACAATAAGTTTCAATAACAGAACAGGCTGCAGACATCTGAAGAGCCTGAAAGAGAAATTTGTCACATAGAACTACTCAGATATAAAAGCACTGTTGAAAGCATCCTGACGATGAAGATGTCTCTCACTGGCAGACACTAACATTTTACACCTCAGCATCTGTACACCTCTATCTAGTCGAGGCTTTCCATGTCATGTATGCCCGAGGATCAGTAAGATAAACCAAGTTGGAGGTCATTGGGCTGATGCCGGTTTCTAATATTTGGTTTACTACCTTTGAGCTTTCTGTGTTTCAAAGCTGACATTTGTTTCTAAATGCTAATATGGTAGCTTTTTCTAGCCCACACACTGTAAATTAGGAAATCCAAGCTCCTCAGTATAAACAAGGGGTGCAGACACTAGAGGGCACTGTTACTCCTCCAACCCAACACAACAGACACAGGGCACGAGTTAAAAGCATTAAGATCTTATTTTATTCAGAGAAATTCTTTCCAATTGTCTCCCACCACCACAAGTAAATACTTTGCGCAACACTTTCTTCTTCTTCTTTCTTTGTCTATTTCTCCTCCACTCCTCCCAGGAAGCTTCACCCACCTACCACCCAACTCTGGCTCCCTTCTGTGAGGTCAGTCCCATCCTATTATATTGGCCAATATATATACCCGGGTCAGGCTGAATGTTCATGCCATATGTCTCTTCCACAGCACCCCCTGGTGGCACCCAGGGTACCCAACAGGGCAAAGATATCAAACGCCAACTTCCATGTGGGAATCAGGGGCACCACTGTAAAGCAGGGGAGCTGCCATCTAGCGTTTTGGGCTTCCCTTCCATCTCTCACAGGGGATAAAATGTTTGCATTCTGCCTGTTGTTTCTATCTGTTGTGTAATTCTGAAAATTTTGTACCACGTTTCTTGGTTATTGAACCTTAAATATCTCAACATCTATTTTAAAAGAAGGTTCAGAAAATGAATGAATAGATGTAAAGAACAATCTGAGCACTAAAGATGGTGAGCAGTGCATTTGTTGGTTGTGAGTTGGAGTGATATTGTCCAAGAGGCTTTAATGGCATCCTCCTCAGGGTTCCTGCAGAACTGGGTCTTTTGTTGTGTACTACATGACTTCAGACAGAAACTCTTAACACAAGCAACATCTCAAGAAGATTTTCTGTTGAATGAAGGCATCAGCACTTTTATTATTTATTCACACTAGGGGGCTCCGTCACCTGCTCACTCGCCCACCCCCGGGTTTGATTTACTGGATATACAATTTAAAGAGATTGTTATTTCCATGGAAATTGTTACATATGCATTATTTTCACTTTTATTTAAAATTTTTTGTGAAAACGATACTTGTCCTTTATTTCTGGCCCCGGCGTGGTTAAATCTTTTTCATTAAATCATGTATAACGCTGCTCGTGTTGTGAAGGGGGGGAGGCTGAACGCACGCTATGGAGATGCCGTCGGATCATCTGCTGCTGCTGGCGAGCTGCATGTTCTTTTTGTCACGGTTCACGTCAATCATTTAAAAGCCTGTCCAGCAGCTGTCCTTTTACTACTTCGTGTCTCTGCAGCTCGCGTTGTTAAATGGCGGGGGATTTAGGGGAGTATGGCGGGAATTGAACGCACACTAAGGTGAAGCGGTTGGATCACCTGCTGGCTTGTTGTTGCTGGCGAGCTGCGTTTTTGGCTTCTTGCGCTTTGCGTTGATCATTTCAAAGCCTGCACAGCAGCTATCCTTTTGCCACTTCGCGTCTTTGCTGCTCGCATTGTGAAAGGGGAGGATGAACGCACACTAAGGAGAAGAGGTTGCTGCTGCTGGCAAGCTGCGTGTTCTGCTTGTCGTTGTTTGAAAGAGCTGGGAGCACATGATGTCTGTCTGCCAAAAGCAATCCAACAACTGCTTGGTTAGATGTCCGTGAACTTGTTTTAAATGTTGTCTCACGTGACGTTAAAGTGTCTCTCGCGGGACATCAAATTGTCTTCCAAGAAGATCACGTCTTGTCTCCCTCCCAGGATTTTGTTTTTTATAATAGAGAGATGTCTCAATTCTCGGCAGGATCGTAAACAAGGATATGATGTCCATCCATCACAGGGCATGTACATCCTGACAGGAACAGGGTTAAGCCTTAGAAATGCAATAGCCAATTTAAATTTATTCAATCTTAAAAAGTGTACAATTTAGAACAAATTTACCTTACAGAACATAACAATACTTAGTTGCCAGAGGCTACACTGCAGTTACAAGACACAGGCCTGCTTAAAGTCTCCATGATAAACACAACTCCTGTAGGACAAGTGGAACCACATACTTTTAAGTTCATTTATCAAATTGATGGATTCCACTAAAGTCCAATTTTAAAATTCTCTATTTGAAGACATACATGGAGCAGTTGCCCTTAATTTGTGTGTACCTCTGAGTGTACACTGTGACAACAAGATACTGGCCGTGTGAACATTTCTAGGAGAAACCCAATGACTGCACCAGGCAGAGGCTTTGGTTTGAGAGACCACAAACACTAATATTCACTAGAACCTACTGGGCCCTGCAATATCAGAGCTGAAGATCTATTAGTTTAACACAGTTGGTGCTGCTGCAGTTCATATTGCTTTTGAACAATTGTAGAAATTATCTCGAGTGCCCTTTACTGCGTATTTCCCATTCTCTTTTCCTTTTCGGTACAATTTGGAATTATAGGCATTTTGGTAAAGTTATCATTCATGATCATATAATGTGATGTTGAAGGAGACACATGTCATGGAGTCAGCATTAGACTTGTTTTCCACCACAATCACTGAAAGTCTTTTGTACCTTGGTGGACTGTGGAGAGCTTGTAGAGGTGTGGAGCTGCTGGCTGGCTAAAACAACTGCAGATTTTTGTACACACACACACAAACTGGTAAGACAAATTGTGTCAAATATCTTGTAACAATGGCATATGTCAAAATCAAGGATATATTAGACGGTAGTAGATGATAAGTGATTGTCGAATCTTGAAGATACAGGCAGTTGTAAAGAACTAAGTGACTTTGATAAGGGACAAATCATTATGGCCAATCGACTGGATAAGAGCACTTCCAAAAGGGTAAGGCATGTAGGGTGTTCATGGTCAGCTGTGGTGAGTAACCAGTGACAGTGGTCTGAGTGGAAAAAAAATCATAAAACGCCAGAGTTCAATGATGTGAGAGGCCACCAAATTCTATTCTGTTTGATTTGAACCAAAAGAAGGGCTACAAATCACAGGTAATTTTAATGAGCATTGTATCACAACAGTGATGGAACCCTGCTGTGAATGAGACTTTGTGGTAGCAAACCAGTCAGACTACTCTCGCTAACCTCAGTCCACCATCAAAAACATGCAAGCATTGGAATTGGACCATGGATCAATGGAAGAAGGTTGCCTGCTCGGATGAATCCCGTTTTCTATTACATCATGTGGACGGCAAGGTATATGTATGTCATTTACCTGGGTAAGAGATGGCACTGGGATGCACTACATGGAAGACGACATGCCAGTGGAGGGAGTGAGATGTTTTGAGCAATGGTCTGCTGGGAAACCCTGGTTGAGACATTCATGTGGACATTAATTTAAAGCATACTACCTACCAAAACATGGTTGCAGATGAGGTAAACTTGTCAACAGTATTCTCAGATGGAAGTGGCATGATTTAGCAGGATAAAGTGCCTTGCAACACTCCACACATTGTTCAGGAGTTGTTTGAGGAACATGATGAAAAGGAGTTCAATCCAACTGAACATCTACAGAATGCGCTAGAACCAAAAGTGTGAACCGTGATTGCTCCACCTTGCAAGTTACAGGAGTCAGAGGATCTGCAGATACCACAGAACTCCTTAAGAGGTCTTGCTGAAATAATGCCTTGATGGATGGCAGCACAGGGAGGAGTAGCAGCAGCTTGTTAGGATAAAACAGGAGCACGGACTACAACAGGCAAGTTGGCTTTTGTTTTCTATTGATTAATATGAAGTGCTCCATTTTAAATCATTCTTGTTTAACGTGGTGCTAGTGAGTAGTGACGTGTCACGTTGTTTGGACATGCACATAAGAAGTTCACTGTGCTCTGTACACATGACAATATTATTACTACTACTACTACTTATACCTTGAGCTACAAGACATTTAGAACAACTTCATATGCTCTTTTCTGTAAGGATCACACAGGAATATACACAAATAATGCTATTAATAAGTACTTAGTCACCTCTTAATATGATTAAACCGAACATACCAAACAAAAACAAAATTCTTCTCTATATTAACAGTGTGGATAAGGTTAAAATTCCCTGTCTTAATTTGAGAGCAAGTTTCAATTTACATGAATTGTTTTAAAATAGCAAAATCGGCTTTAAAAGAAATCAGGCTTCTCCTTTAGATGACAATTAAGACTTGGCGCTGTTGATTTCTCAGAATGAACAGCCTTTAGTCTGTGTGTTTAGTTCCTGATGCTTCCATCCCTTGTTCCTTTAATCAACCCTAATGACATGTGCCTTCTTTCTATCTTTGGCAGAACACTATGTGGGCAAATAGACCCGTGTCTGGAAAAAGACAGAGAGAGGGACAAAATGCCACAGGGCCAGTAGCAAAGGTCCATTACATGTCTTGGAATGCAGGGGCCTCTAGAGGGCGCTACACACTGTAGGTGAAGCTGTGAAGTATATAGGCAAGGGTACTAGGACCAGAGAATCCCTGATCCTTTGATAGAACACTGAGTGAGACTATAGAAAGATTGCAAGAAACTCCTGACTGACATGTAACAGAATATGGCCACTTGCTAGGGAAGCTAGGTCCAGGTAGTTCATTCAGTGACAAGGTGGACTGGTAGGAGGCCAGTTCTCCTTGGCCCAACTTACAAAGAGCTCTGCAGGGTCCCCAAATTAGAAATACAGTGCACCCGGAAAGTATTCACAGCACATCACTTTTTCCACATTTTGTTATGTTACAGCCTTATTCCAAAATGGGTTAAATTCATTTTTTTCTCAGAATTCTACACACATCCCATAATGACAACGTGAAAAAAGTTTACTTGAGATTTTTGCAAATTTATTAAAAACTAGCAAAATACCTGCACTCCGCTGCGGCAAAGTACTGCCTTAAAATTTTTATTAAGAAGAAAATTAAACCTTTTTAAACTGAGGGAACAAATACCAATAATTATTTGTTAAGGATCTCTTTGTATGCGACGTTGTCAGTTCGGCCCTCCGGTTGTAATATGACCAAGCTGTGCGCTAAGCTTACTCTTGAGCATGCAACGTACAGTTGGCCATGTGAACAGTAATCTTGTTTCAAATCTCACAGCTTGGATTGCTGCTGTCATAATCAGTTTGAGTTTCATGTTTTGTTTCAATGACGACAGTATTTGTAGGACTTGTTGTGTTGAAGTGACATTCGGCATCTGTCAAGCGTTGCAAGCACACAACCGGTTTCATCGATAACTTCGCATCCAGCTTTTGAGAGTTTAAACATTCATAAACATCAAAGTGTCCACTACTCAAATCGTCACCTGTGAATCTAAGATGTTTAAGAGGCATTGGCGGTTGTCCAAAGGTGTAAAATATTTGGCCATTTCGGTACAATTGAAATCGACAACCGAACATTCAGCGGCAGCCATCAACTCACATGCAGAACCATAGGTGAAGGGCTTAAGCATTTCACTGTTATAGTGCTCCTGTGTAGTATAATTATCTCCTGTACCGTCATCAGTCCACACCTTGAACCTGTCCCAGTCATTCAATAAATAAGACACAATGTTCCTCCGGATATCAAGAGTGAGCCTGATATGGCTGTGCAATATGTAACAAAGAGAATGGAAAAGGCAGGCGGCATCTCCGGGCATGGAAACCACTCGGTAAGTGACAGTTCTTTGATCGATGGTGATCAGCTCGATTAATGGGGGTACGGTTGGAATGATAAAGGAAATGGGTACCTGAACAATGTAAAGTAAGTCTAAAATACCTACACAATAACTATAATCGTAATAAACGAACAATAAAACGGCGGAGAAGCCGTGGATTAAATAAAAAGGCTACAGTTATCAGCAGGGAGACGTGAATCCCGTGGCGAAGCAAGGAAGGGAATGAAGAGACCGGAGTGACGGACAGGCAGCCAGCCAACAACATGGGAGGCATTGGGATGGGGGACCCAACGCCACCTCACACAGCGAAGGAGCTGCAGGCTATGGACGTATATATGTACGTATGATGGATTCAGTTAGCGCTGGGAACCCCGCGTAACAAATTTCTTGAAGATGGGCCCATAAGTAAAAAAGACCATTGGAAAGTTCAATATGGTGGCCGACAGTGGCGTCATACCACCGAAATAAGTACGTACATTGGTTTCGGTTAGCGCAGGGAAGCCGCCTACCAAATTTCGTGAAGATGGGGCCATAAATAAGAAAGTTCAACATGGCGGAAGTTGTCGACCGTTATGCATAGAATTTCGAAATGAAACCCACTTAACTTTTGTAAGTAAGCTGTAAGGAATAAGCCTGCCAAATTTCAGCCTTCTACCTACACGGGAAGTTGGAGAATTAGTGATGAGTGAGTGAATCAGTGAGGGCTTTGCCTTTTATTAGTATATATAAAAAACTTGAGAAAGGACATGTACATTAGTATTCACAGCCTTTGCCATGAAGCTCAAAATTGAGCTCAGGTGCATCCTGTTTTCCCTGATCATCCTTGAGATGTTTCTGCAGCTTAATTGGAGTCCACCTGTGGTAAATTCAGTTGATTGGACATGATTTGGAAAGGCACACACCTGTCTATATAAGGTCCCACAGTTGACAGTTCACGTCAGAGCACAAATCAAGCATGAAGTCAAAGGAATTGTCTGTAGACCTCTGAGACAGGATTGTCTTGAGGCACAAATCTGGGGAAGGTTACAGAAAAATTTCTGCTGCTTTGAAGAAACCAATGAGCACAGTGGCCTCCATCATCCGTAAGTGGAAGAAGTTCGAAACCACCAGGACTCTTCCTAGAGCTGGTCGACCATCTAAACTGAGTGATCGGGGGAGAAGGGCCTTAGTCAGTGAGGTGACCAAAAACCCGATGGTCACTCTGTCAGAGCTGCAGAGGTCCTCTGTGAAGAGAGGAGAACCTTCCAGAAGGACAACTATCTCTGCAGCAATCCACCAATCAGGCCTGTATGGTAGAGTGGCCAGACGGAAGCCACTCCTTAGTAAAAGGCACATGGCAGCCCGCCTGGAATTTGCCAAAAGGCACCTGAAGCACTCTCAGACCATGAGAAACAAAATTATATGGTCTGATGACACAAAGATTGAACTCTTTGGTGTGAATGGCAGGCGTCACGTTTGGAGGAAAGCAGGCACCGCTCATCACCAGGCCCATACCATCCCTACAGTGAAGCAGGATAAAGGGAAAGATGACTGCAGCAATGTACAGAGACATCCTGGATGAAAACCTGCTCCAGAGCACTTTTGACCTCAGACTGGGGCGACGGTTCATCTTTCAGCAGGACAACGACCCTAAGCACACAGCCAAGATATCAAAGGAGGGGCTTCAGGATAACTCTGGCCCAGCCAGAGCCCAGACTTGAATCCGCTTGAACATCTCTGGAGAGATCTTAAAATCGCTGTGCACCGACGCTTCCCATCCAACCTGATGGAGCTTGGGAGGTGCTACTAAGAGGAATGGGCGAAACTGGCCAAGGATAGGTGTGCCAAGCTTGTGGCATCATATTCAAAAAGACTTGAGGCTGTAATTGCTGCCAAAGGTGCATCGACAAAGTATTGAGCAAAGGATGTGAATACTTATGTACATGTGATTTCTCAGTTTTTATTTTTACTAAATTTGCAAAAACCTCAAGTAAACTTTTTTCACATTGTCATTATGGGGTGTTGTGTGTAGAATTCTGAGGAAACAAATGAATTTAATCCATTTTGGAATAAGGCTGTAACATAACAAAATGTGGAAAAATGTGGACTGTGAATACTTTCCGGGTGCACTGTACATGACTGTGTTGTTCGTAGCAGAGTACAAGTCAGCCCATCAAAAGCAAATGAAGACTCGGGAGAGCAGAGACACCAGAAATTAGTAGAGGGCGCCCTCGTCCTGTAAGAATGATCATCCCTGAGCCCAGAGGCTGCTTCATAGCCGGTGCACTTTGAGTCCGGAATCCAAAGTTCATCTAAAACAAGTCAGGAGGGCACTTTGAGGACTGCAGGACTGAGAAGTTCAAAAGCCACCAATCTGACAGACAATAAACAATGTCTACACATCTTTTCACTTATTTATTAGTACTTTGCGCTTGCCCTCATTTGGATTTATTTTGTTAATATTTGTTTTACATGTTGCCCTATTTGATGTTACTCTGAATGCGGAGGACTTCCATGAAGGCCCCCTCCTATTACTACTTTTATATTTCAATATGACAGAGTAAACAAGAGTCAACAACGACCAAAGAAGAGAAATAATTACAGCTTAACAGCTAAGCAATTGGTTTTATGACGCACTGTCATTTGATACAGAGTGACACCACCTCTAAGGGCTGGCTGTTTTACGTGAGCGTTACAATCCTGCAGGATCACTTGCTTGCAATCGGAGAGCCAGCAGGTTAAACGGCTTCCACAAGGTCACACAGGACGTCAGCAGTGGAGTCTCTCCGTGGAAGGCTGGGGAGTCAAGTCCAGATTTGGAACCACCAAGCCATATATAAAATACACCTGTGCACAGACTTTGGAAAAATGACTTATGTGCAGCATTTGCATAGACCTATAGTCAGATAAAACAAAGCAAAGTATTTCAGTTACTGCCCAGTACACCATAATGAAATAAGACATGCAAAATGAGCAAATTAAGAAATATTGTTAATGATAATATACATCCCATGATTATCAGTACCCAGTTTGTCCAAACAGCTTTATTGAGAACGACCCATTCAGCCGAACTAAGCTTGCCAATCCTGTCCACCTAATGTCTTTAAAATAAAACCAAGTTTCAAAAGGTCCCTAAAGTTCTGCTCTCCACCACACTATTTGGTCATTTACTCCATGTGTCTGTGGTTCTCTGTGTAAAGAAAAGTTTTTCTGATATATTAAATTTACACTAAACAAGTTTCTAAATGTGTCCCTGTGTTCTTGTTAAATTCATTTATCAATAACAGTCTCAATCCGAGAGAATAATTCCTTTCCTAGTTTTAAAATTGTTCTTCAGGTTACCTCTTGATCTGCATCTGCATAAACTGAAGAGGCTCAGCGTCTTCAGTCCTTCCTCATAGCTCATACCTCTTAATCCCAGAATCAGCCTAGTCGCACTTCTCTGGTGATTCTCTAGCACTGCCATGAATTTTCTTGTAACATGGAGATCAAAACTGAACACAGAACACCAGGTGTGGCCTCACTAGTGTCTTATGTGAGTTTCGCATAACCAGAGCTGTAAATGGAAGGCCATGAGCGTAAAGGAGAATAAAGGACCAGGAGACAAAACCTTTCACCAAAGGACTAGCAGTAGTCAAAACCAGGAATGGAGCCATTGTGTGACAAAGCCCAAAACGTATAACAAAACTAGATAGCCTAGCCAAGAATCTGTTATGACCAAAACGATACAGAGAGGTGTAGTCACAAAGAGTTTTAGTTTGTATCCTGGGAGAAGGTTTATGGGTTCGAGTAAATGAGTTTCTCCACCGGACCAGGGGTTGGCGCTGTTCTCTAACACTTTCCCCTCTTTTCCTCTGTAGCCCATCAGAAGAACTATCTTCCTAGAAATGTCACTTCCGCTTCTGGCCCTGTAGAGCTCTCCTCTTCCTGCCTGCTAGATATATACAGCAACAGTCATGTTCTTCTTAATTTTCAGGTTTGTATCGGACTCAAGTCTGTAAAGACACATTATTGCATTATTTTCAAGTATACAGGGTGGAATCCCCAACTCTTTATGATTGTTGTCTCTCTCTCTATTGTACAATCCACAAACTTGGACACTTACTAGCATGCAGCTGGTTTAAATAGTAATGTATCAATGACATCGAGTGATAGGACTTCTGGAAAGCTTAGCATGACAAAGGACAAAAAGACAAACGCTGCCACCATTAGGAAAACAAGATGGTGTTGAAATAAAACAAAACTATAATGAGAAAAAGAAACAAAATTTGAGTGCAAAATAACTATACATTTGAAAATTACATGATTCCGAACTTTAAAAATACAAGGTCCTGAACAAAAAGGTATTAAGTTTAAGGTGAAAGCATCAGAACACCTTTGACTGGTATTTGTGGTCACGGAGTGGTGTACTGCCCTGGTGCGCTGCTAGTAACTGAAGAGTGGTAGGCCACGGACACAAGATTACTAATAGGCCAGAAGATGAAAAGTTAGTCTGGAAAAAAATCGGGAGTGTGCTCCCCTCGACTTTCTCGTATACTGAGATAGAGGAAAAGGTCGTCAAAACCATTTCCAGTTTCGCAGTATTACTCAAATATCATATGTCTCTGTTTCTCGTCATAACTAATTGATAATTTCGACTGACAATCATATATCTCTATTTATAATCAAACTTTGTATTAAAATATTTTCGCACTTAGGGAGGTTGAAAAAGGTGGTGGGATTTTTTCATGATTACATATGCATTACTTAGATTATGTGCAAAGTAAAGAGTTATAGTCACTTAAAAACACAGAAAAAGTGTTAGTATGACTGTATACTGTATAATATTTGTTGCAATAAATTGCTATGGGTAAAACTGCATTTAGCTACATTTATTTATAATAACGATGGTGGAAATAAAAACAATCTAAAATTAAATGTGTTATTAGGAACACGATGGGCACGTAGCAGCTTATTGTTTCCATTACATCTTCATATTTAGTTGGCATGTTTAATGCTTACACGTTATTGTTAAACTGATGATGTATAAATATATTGAAAGAATATGTGTTATATTGAATACAATTTTTAATATTGTATACACATTTATATTTCCACGATACAAAAAATTCAGATGGTTGTTTAAATAAAATACTACTTCTGGTTGAGTATTTTTTCTCAAATTTCATATTACTTTGCTTTTTATCAGTATAAATATCTATACAGAATTTGAATCATTTGCAATTATAACCACAGTTTACTTGAGAATTCGCAAGAGTATTCAGTTGAAGTACCATTTCCGGTTGCTAGAAGTAGCCCAAAAGTTGCTAGGATTCCTTATTTTTGATATAAAGCAGGTGTACAAAATCTCATTGACCAGATCAAAGCATTTTCGAGTTATCGCGTTTACAAACAAACACACAGATGGACAGAATTTCAAAAATGGTAGTTTTGGACTCAGGAAGGTCGAAAACGTCAAGATTCATCAAAATCTCAAGGTCGAATTTTATCACAATTCTTATACTCTCTCTATACTATGTATGTGAGAAAGTAACAAAAACAAAACCGAGAATTCTTTTACTAGGAACACTGCAGGTCTTTTCAAGTGCGTATCCACAATCTTGGACATCGTGTGAACTGTGGCTCCCATTTCTACTGCATCATGCGTGTGACATCATGACAGGCAATTTCTGGGAAGACCTCAACAGCAGACTGTAACGTCAAGTCAACAGTGCCACAAAATGATACCGTGATAAACACTAAAAAACACAATGGTAAGAAATGTTAACTTTGCCTTAATGGAATTATTGAAAGAAAACAGTTATAAACCAGAGTCTCTGAATTACAAAAACCTCTAAATCTGGTACACTGGTATTCAGAAAAAATGATCTTAGACAAAGGTTTGCCATGTCGTAAAAGGAGGGAGTCTATCCCAGCAGCATCACACAAGACAGTGACCAGCAACGTGTGCATCACGGGGACCTCTTACACACACACACACACACACACACACACAGAGAAGTTCGATTTAGAATCAACAATTAACCTAACAAGAGTAGCGCAGGGGGTCAGCACTGCGGCTTCATGGGGCTCGTGTCATCGGTTCAAGTTCCCTGCCCCATCTTTGTGCGGGTCGTTCTCCCGCCAGATTGTTCTTGTGTTCAGTGTGTGCAGGAGTGGGCCCTGCAATGGATGGGCACCCCATCCAAGATTGCCTCCTGCCTTGTGGCCAGTGCTACTGGGATAGACTGCAGCCCCACCTGACTCTGAAGTGGGTTTGAGAATGTTATGCAACATTAAATAAGCTATCAAGCACTTTGTTATGATTATTAAACTTTTATGGAAAATGATGTCAAACTGGAGCACAAAGACCACGTAGATCAGCTTTAAAAGCAGTCACCACCACACACTAAATCAAAAATACTGTACAAAGTAATAAAAACATGTTCACAATTACAAATCAACTGAAAGAACCTGAAATACAAAAGCACTGGGTACAAAATAACCAAACGAGACATTTTGCAGGTTTTCTTCACATCGGTCACAATAAAGCGTGCCGCTGCGGACTCCTGCATTACAACTGCGGCACGCACAATGTCCGACTAAAGCAAGTCCTCTCCAACATCAGCACACAGGATTTTCTGTCGTTATACGGTGTTTAAAAAGAGAACCGAGAACCAAACGTTTAAGTGTTTTCATGGCCACACTTTCACTGTTATGCCTCTATACCAACCTCAAGTGTAAATCCTGTAACTATAAACTTCCATCAACATTGAAAGCTCACAAGCTGGCATATACAGTACACAAAAAAGGAGAAGAGGAGGAAAAAAATTCAAGCTTACCTTCCATCTGACCTGAGCGCCCAACAGCCTGATATCCTGGCTCCAGAAAAAGCAGGGTGAGAATTCATATTGTGGGCACAGCACGTGGGTAGCTGGTACTTAACGCAGGCATGGAGGATCTGTCCTTACGGCTAGGGATTAGTACAAATCAGTGCCTTTGGAAGCAGTGCAAGTGACAGGTGAATGAAGTGTTACTGCCCTTGTGAGTGAACACCTGGAGGGACAAGTGGGGACCTTAGTCTACAGGCGCTGGGACGGCGCGGAGGAGCTCTGTGCACCGTCATGGTGCTGCTGAAAACATGAAACGGCAATGGCTCTTCCAATGTCCGTGCTGTCAGAGAGTATAAGAGGATAACCTACCCTGCAGATTATGTTCATGACGTGTTATTAATAGCAGCAGGCTCGTAACAGACCTGCCTCCAGTAACATGCACAAGCTTGTTTTGGAGTCGCGCTTGTCATCTGCTCCTGACATTCAGTGCATTCCCAGCTCTCAGGAGCACCACTGTAAACAACAAAACCAGACGGTGATCAACACGTACAGCAACAGAAAACACGAGCAGAGCAGCCTCACCTTTGAAACATTTTGATTTCTGCCTTCTACTAGTTGTGCTTATTTGTGTTGTCCTTCCTGCAAAGTGTGCCATGGCTTCCATGCAAATGTTTGAAACTCTATACCATCTCAGCTGTGTTGCAGCCTTCACCCCATCCCCCCAACACATCCCACCCTAATGCTTAACCAATATAGACCCCTGAGCTGAGTCAGAAGTCCACTGAGTCCACTTCGGAATCCACGGGTACAGCTTGACCAGAAAGCCCTGTGCAAATGGGATGGTAGATGTCAGGTAAGGCCTGATTTATATCTGCATGAGTCTGAGGGTGAGCTGTGAGTGCAGTGAGGAGGAGGAGGAGGAGGCGGCATTGGGACAAGGGCACTAGAGAAGTGAGAGGCATGCAGGCGGGCATCAGTGAGGTCATCTGATCTACGGCTGACCCTCGGTGAGTGACTGTGGGTGGGCTCTGTCGTCCTACAACTGGGCTGAGCGGCTTCTGAAAATGGATGGATACATGGATGGATGTAAGAATTCAAGCTGAAAGACTTGCATGGAAAGGTTCCCCCTAAACATAACTTCAATGCAAATTTTTAAAAAAGTTATGGGGCATCCCAATCATTTCTGCTTGTAAACATAGCCAGTTTTCAAAGAGGTCTGCTCTGGCATCACTTTAAAATCTGACATGTAATCCGCTACGATGCTGCACACCCCACTTAACTCATGTAAGAATTTACAATATTGACGGTTAACAAAACTCAATTCTATGATTGCAATGAAACCTGCAAAGCTAATCAGAGCTCAGATGTCAGCTATTCTAAACACGTCTGGGAACATCTGGATAAAATATCTGAATAAAAAAGGCCATGAGAAAAGGGGGGACTGCCAAAAAAATCACAATCTGTGCTAACTCAGTCAATACACTCTCAATAAGCGTACTTCCACTTACAAGTCTAGTGTGTTATGCAAAGATATCAAAAAAACATAAGTTTAACATTGAGTTTGTACTTTAAATATATAAAACAGTTGCAGCAATAAATGGTTATTCTGTTAAGGCAAGATGCTGTTTATCAAGCATAGATCAAAACAGCCAAAGGTAGTCAAAAACCCAGAAACGTTTCCTGCAGTTTGGTCAAGCGTGAGCTCGTACTTCACGGTGTGTGGAGGTTTGAAACTTACTTCTGCATTTTGATTCATGACTGGAAGACACACCATTTTTAACTGTGCATGTATTTGTTTGATTTTAGATGACCACCTTAGCATGTTGGATAGAATTCAGGCTCTGAACATTGGGGTTACAGAAGCGACTTTAAAAGTGAGCGGCACAGAGCCAGTGTCAAGGGATGAGTTTATTATTGTTGTAGCAGTCGGGATTATGGCATGAAGGCAGGATTTAAGTAGTGTGCTGGGGATGGTGTCCAGTACACAAGTAGTCAGTCTCATCTTACAAAGCAGGGGCCTCATGTATAAACGGTGCGTATGCACAGAAATGTTGCATAAGAACTTTTCCACGTTCAAATCGCGATGTATAAAACCTACACTTGGCGTAAAGCCACGCACTTTTCCACGGTACCTCATACCCTGTCGTATGCAAGTTCTCCGCTCGGTTTTGCAGACTGGCGGCACCCAGCGTCAAAGCAGAGCTACTGTTCTTGTGTGATTGCTCATTATTTTCCTGACGCAGCTTTATAAATACACCGAAACTAACCGCATATTGTTTATTAGTGTAACGCATCTGATTGTAATTAACTTGTAACAATATAATGGTCCAGGGAACAGCCATAGTATTCCAAATACCATAACTGCTTTAGCGTTGCTCACTTCTCCTTCTTCTTCTTCTTCTTTCAGCTCCTCCCGTTAGGAGTTGCCACAGCAGATCATCTTTTTCCATATTACTCTCACTACACCACTCAGAGTATTTATATCACTGTATCTGAGTGTGAATCACAGCAGCAGCTGATCGGAAAGAGAATTATCGGTATACAGCTTCAAGAACATTCTGTCTCAGCCACGACAAAACGTTTCAAAGCCTTTCCTGTATAGATCTCGCGGTTCAGAAACAGTTTCATCCCAAGAACTTTAAACGCACTTAATCAATTGCTCCTTGTAGAACTGTTTGTACTTATAAGTACAATCACCCCACTGTAAACTTGCACTACAGTTATAATATCGCACAACCTGAGCCACTTTATAAAGCACGTATTTACATATGATGACGATATCATTTTTAAGGTGAAATGCAGCAAAATACTTATTATATTATACAGATAAAACTTTAACTTCATTTAAATAATCTATATTCTTCACTGGGAGTGTCGTGAAGGATAGAATAATTAAACATGTACTACGAAGATATTTCAATGTTCCTTAAACGTTTTGAAGAATCGGCGCTAAGCTTACAGATGGCTTAACTCCTATTACAGAGCTGATTGTGTGGCGATCGGTTACTTGGAGAAAGAAAAGCAAGGACTGCGGGTGCGGCTACGCCAATATACTCGTATACTGAATATAAAACAGAAAGAGAAAATAACAACACGGCTAAAAACGTAGCGACAAATTTCGGCAAAAGTTAAACGCTTGTGTCATGAGCACGAGGCGGCTATGCAGTGTCCGCAATGGACGTGGCCATCCACCATGCATAACATATCATACTGACATTGGCGGGCGAAGGGGCCACCGATTCTTCCTCTGCCCAGGGCCGCCACAAGTCTGGAGCTGCCCATGAGTACTGCTGCAATAAATTATTTCATCGAAGTGAAACACATGTTTAATAACGTGCTTTAACTCCTATCATCATAAAAATGACATCACGTATACATCTCAGTATTTTAGTTACTCAGAGAGCTGTAATATCACGAATGTAATGGATTCTGTGTCCAGTTGGAGGAAGAGAGCCAGTTTAAGAAGCAAGTAGTGATTCACACACACAGAGCACATAGAAGATCAAATACAAAACAAAGCATTTAACGTGCTACTTTAATTACAATGTGATTTGAGAAACTGGTTAATTAAACGATTTTAAGATGAAGTATATGTTGTTCTACTTTAATGACAAAATAAACTACGTGATTAAAGTGTAAATGTCGAGATTGAAGTTGACATTTCGTGCTTTTTCCCCACTGTGTGCCTTTTTTCTCTGTACCCTAATAAGCTTTCATGACACTCAGACAGACAGTGGGCTAGAATTCGCCTTTTCACGGCGACTTTGATATATGACTTCTTTTGTATTTCCGTCACTGTGCGATTTTGTGAACGTGAGTTTTCAAGTTTCTCCAACACGCTATGTCACTCGACCAACTTCCTTTTGTTGATTATACCACGGTTTATTTGAACAAATAGTATGTTTTTCCTTTGCCTCCACTTGGTATTCAAAGAGGCGTAATTCTGGGAGGAGTTGGGTCGTTACATAAAGCGCGTGCACGAGCGTTACTTTTCACGCTGATTGGGATTTATGGAGAGGAAGAACATGGAAGTTGGAGTACGCACAGATTCCTGCATCTGGATTTTTCTGTGCATAAGCACATTTCGGCTTTTGTGCTTACGCCATATAGTGCAAGTTCTACACACGGTGTTATACATGAGGCTCCTGGTCATTAACAAAAGCAGATGTGACTGGTGAGAACTTAGAGAAGGAGCCAGATGGAGTGGGAAACAGGGAGAGATATAAACAGATGATGTATTTATGTTAGTTGAATTATTTAGATCTTTAATTTTGTTACGGAAAAAGTGGAGGAAATTCTCACATACTTCAGTAGAAGAGGTAGCTGAGCCAGATGCAGGTTCGAGTAGTTTATTAACTACAGAAAACAAAACCCTTGGGTTATCGTGGCCACTTTCTATTATTCTGCCATAGTGGGTGCTCTTAGCAGCAGTTAGTGCTTCTCTGTAAGCTCTTTGGTGGTCAGAGAAAGCCTGGATGTGCATGGTGAGGCCAGTCTTGGTGTACACACATCTCTATGCAATTAATCATTATAACTCACAATCACCTTGCAAATATACCACGCACAACACCATCATGTCAGTCAAGGCTACTTTGCTACAAAATAAATGAATCATGGGCTGATCTGTAGGCCACTGAGCCGCAACATTTGTCAGTCTCATCTTGCCATCACAGATATAACAGCTTACAGTTAACAAAAGCAGTTTCATTCTCAGTAGGTGCAAGTGCAATAAAGTGCTCCAATTGTGTTAGGAGAACTAGACTTAACTGCAGTTTGACTTTTTATGTTGACAAAAACATTTATAAATGTGCACCCACACCATAAGAAAACTGGATGTAGTGCCTCACCAGTCAGTTAACAGCTTTCAGCACAACAGGCAAGACGAAGTGAAGCTTGGCCGAGACACTGTTGACCTGAGAAGTGATGACAGGCAGTCAATATAAATTGACATAAAAACAATAAAGTCCTTCTAAAATACAGTCCTGTGCATCATACTCATTTCTGAGGTGTAATATGTCACATCAACGTACATTATAATAATGGCGCAGCGATATGAATTATTATGGGTGCAAGTCGTCATTTAGTTAATTTGGCTGCATTTCTCCACTTGATCAAGCATGTTGTCATGTCTTACTTTCTCTGAAATGTTGCGTACATATGGTTCAGATTTGCCATAATATATGCACAATCCCACATTAAGGTTTTTTTTTTGTGTGGGAAGTAGTGAATAAACATTTCCAGCATTTCTCTGTGTATACGCAAGCTTTATAAATGGTCTCCAGGCCACAGAAAAAGACATAACTGCACTAGAAAAACACCCGAGAAGAGCAACTAGGCTGGTTCAGAAACTGGGGGGTGCAGCATGAGTTACAGTGATTCCGGAAAGTATTCACAGCCTTTGCTCAATACTTTGTCAATACACCTTTGTCAGCAATTACAGCCTCAAGTCTTTTTGAATATGATGCCACAAGCTTGGCACACCTATCCTTGGCCACTTTTGCTCATTCCTATTTGCAGCACCTCTCGAGCTCCATCAGGTTGGATGGGAAGCGTCGGTGCACAGCCATTTTAAGATCTCTCCAGAGATGTTCAATTGGATTCAAGTGTGGGCTCTGGCTGACCTGAATGTCCTGAAGCCACTCCTTTGATATCTTGGCTGTGTGCTTAGGGTCGTTGTCCTGCTGAAAGATGAACAGTCACCCCAGTCTGAGGTCAAGAGCGCTCTGGAGCAGATTTTCATCTAGGATGTCTCTGTACATTGCTGTAGTCATCTTTCCCTTTATCCTGACTAGTCTCCCAGTTCCTGCACCTGAAAAACATTCCCACAACATGATGCTGCCACCACCATGCTTCACTGTAGGGATGGTGTTGGCCTGGTGATGAGCGGTGCCTGGTTTCCTCCAAACGTGACGCCTGGCTTTCACACCAAAGAGTTCAATCTTTGTCTCATCAGACCAGAAAATTTTGTTACTCATGGTCTGAGAGTACTTCAGGTGTCTTTTGGCAAACTCCAGATGGGCTGCCATTTGCCTTTTACTAAGGAGTGGCTTCCGTCTGGCCACTCTACCATACAGGCCTGATAGGTGGATTGCTGCAGAGATGGTTGTCCTTCTGGAAGGTTCTCCTCTCTCCACAGAGGACCTCTGGAGCTCTGACAGAGTGACAATCGGGCTCTTGGTCACCACACTGACTAAGGCCCTTCTCCCCCAATCGCTCAGTTTAGATGGCCAGCCAGCTCTAGGAAGAGTCCTGGTGGTTTCGAACTTCTTCCACTTACGAATGATGGAGGTCACTGTGCTCATTGGGACCTTCAGATTTGTGCCTTGAGACAATCCCGTCTCTGAGGTCTACAGACAATTCCTTTGACTTCATGCTTGGTTTGTGCTCTGACATGAACTGTCAACTGTGGGACCTTATGTAGACAGGTGTGTGCCTTTCCAAATCATGTCCAATCAACTGAATTTACCACAGGGGGACTCCAATTAAGCTGCAGAAACATCTCAAGGATGATCAGGGGAAACAGGATGCACCTGTGCTCAATTTGGAGCTTCATGGCAAAGGCTGTGAACACTTATGTACATGTGCTTTCTAAAATTTTTTATTTTTAATAAATTTGCAAAAATCTCAAGTAAACTTTTTTCACATTGTCATTATGGGGTGTTGTGTGTAGAATTCTGAGGAAAAAATTAATTTAATCAATTTTGGAATAAGGCTGTAACATAACAAAATGTGTAAATAGTGATGCACTGTGAATACTTTCTGGATGCACTGTATGTTGAAAGATTAAAGGAGTTGGAGCTTTTCAATTAAAGCAAAAGGAGATGCAAAGGTGACATGCCTAATGTTTTTAAAATTACACAAGGAATTAGTACAGTGCATCAAGGCTGTTACTTTACAATGACTTCTTTACCAAGAACACTGGGATATGGTTGTAAATTTGTTAAAGGTACATCTTGCATAAGCATTACGAACGTTTCTTCATGGTGAGAACCATAAGCACATGGAATAAATTGCCAAATAATGTGGTGAGATGTACGACTTTAGGGACAATCAAAACTTAATTTGACGTTACTTTGCAGAAATCAGATGAAAGTGCTTGTTTAATGAGAACAGGTCATTCAACCCAACAAGGCATACCAAAACGCCAATGAAATACTCAGCGGGATGGACATGGGCAAATGATATCTCCTTGACCATTCTTATTCGTCTTGTTTTGTCCTACTTTTTACCACACATTTCATAGATCTTTTGCGGATAAAGTATGTTATAATTCATAGGTGGAAAAATATACTCTACCACATGTTATTTTTCGCATTTGCAATTTTGGTTAAACCGAGTATGCTAAACAGCACTCAAAGTAGGCTTATATTCTTGTTGTAAACATATATTTTTTTCCAATAAGCAGTTAGGATAAAATTAGAAATCAGCAATCCTAATTAGAACTCAGCTTATTTACAAGCCATCATGTCCCAAGGCAGCATGAATGTTATGAAAAACAGCACCTTCAAGCTCAAGTGCCAACTTCAGCAAAGTGGAGACTCAGCTGGAAAAAAAACCAAACCAGCAGCCAACAGACAAATTAGAAATCAAATGAGGTGAAAATTTTCAGTGGAGAAGCTCAGCACGTAGCATGTTTTGATGCAAAATCCTGCTAGTGTGGGTGATGGCAGTGTGTGATGTGCTCAAATTACACAACATACAATAATCCAATAAAGCAGAACTCTGTAATTTTTTCATTAGACTGCACTTTATACAAATCTTTCAACATCTTTACTGATTGCAAGCCAACAAAAATGGTTTAGCATCGCTCCTTTCATTAACAAAAGAGTCACA
Organism: Polypterus senegalus; assembly: GCF_016835505.1. Taxonomy (NCBI): domain Eukaryota; kingdom Metazoa; phylum Chordata; class Cladistia; order Polypteriformes; family Polypteridae; genus Polypterus; species Polypterus senegalus. The sequence goes on from NC_053167.1 coordinate 53,002,805, forward strand.
CTCCGATTCAAACCCACGGATACAAGCTAAATTAAGGCCATGTCATAGAAGACGACTTTCCCAGAGATTTTCAGCCGTAGCCTTCATTTACATTATCTTAGCAAGTTGGAGATTGATGACCCTTGGCGTCTAGTCTGAGATGTGACAATTTAAGGGGGGGCTCTGTGTGTGCAAGAGCTGGCACCCAAGACGCTTGTCTGGAAGTACAATACACATAAGCACCACTGGTTTTTATACCTCATAAACGCTTCTCTGTCCGATGTCTCCATGTTTCCTATCATGACTGAATGAAAAAAAGAACAAAAAAAAAAATTTGTCTTATCAGTTAACCCTTCATACAGCACTGGCTTGGTCAGGCAGCACACTATTGGCTGTCATGAAAGGTTGCAAGATTATGCTGGAAAGTTGTCACACAGTCAATAAACTTGACATACCCAGTGATTTTCAGTTGTGTAAATGGACTTGGTCCCATGACAAGTTTAGCAGTTGTCGCCAAGTCTGATATACCATACGACTAGAAGTCACGGGATGTGGCATTGGCTTGAGGAAACAATTGTAACTCATCTGCCACATTACCCGTAATCATTTCTTCATTTCTAAGTGAAATTATTGCATTCACAAAACATCAGGCAGGACAGCGTTAAAATCTCTGCCGACGATCTTATTGTCACATTGATGCAACCAGGCAACTCTCCGAAATTTGCACCTATCTTGAAAAACTAGCATTTAATCTACTAACTGTTACAATCTTTAGGTACCTTCAACAATTCTACTATTGCTCTAATGATAATTTGACTGGCACAATTTCTTTTAGTAAACGATCATTTTCTGGACACACAAACATGTGGATGTACAGCATCTTATTTCGGATTGGAAGTTTCTTCCACAGGACGTCACCGATTCTTGCGCTGATGGTACCCGCCTCAAGAATGATCAGATTGTCAAAAATTACATGCGACTCTGAGCACTTCTCATCTGGTTAAAAGCCGCTTGCTCAATCCAAACTTCTAGATGGCCTTTTTGGTTAAAGATGCAATAAAAGGCACAACTGTTAGAGAGTCTGTAGTAATAACAGACCAAACCAACAAAACCTCTGTATTTGTTTCACAGATTAAAGGCAGAGTGAATTTTAGCAAGGCCTCCAGCTCGGTAAAATAAAAAAAACTAAACACTCTGATATTTCTCACCCTAAGGTTGAAAATAGACAAGGAATTTAACCATTTCAAAACCTTGCGACTGATTTATCATTATCTGTCAGATGCAATTACCTCAGATGACTTAGTATTTCAACTAAAGAACTTGGTCAGGAGGACAACTTACACACAAAGGTGTTAATTAAGCAATTACAATGCTTGAAAGATGGGGGACAAGCTGCTGTCATGACTAAGACGGCTCCAAATAAGTATCATGGAACAGTGTCCAAGACGACATCGGCCTGGAACTTTAAGGGAGCAACATTATCAACTCAAATGAATTGTGATCAGCATACACAATTCTTGATTGTGATTTAATTTATTAGTCTGAAGTGCAGGACTACATATGTGAGCATCTCAAAATGAATGGACCGAAAAGGAGGTTCTAGGGCACAAGCAGGTACTCAACTGAGAACTCAACAGGGCCAGAAAACTTAGCTAGGCTGCCATTAATTATATCTGTTATAAAGAACAAAAGCAATAGACAAAAGTGACCATTCTCCACTGTGTGGTACATATCAGAAGAAACGTGGTGATGACAGACAGGGGTGCAGAGTCCTTCACATTTGTACAAGGTGCGTACTTCTGCCTTGTCCCCTTAGAAGACAATACAACAATAATCACATCACAATCACTCACCCCATGACATTGAACTGGACAAGTGAGCGAGAAAGCAGATAAATGGACCCTCGAGATCTAGGCTGATCTTCTTTCAATAGGAGGAGAGTCTACTAGGGGCATGTGGAAGACCAAATTATTTCATTACCACTGGAAAAGTATTTTTCATTCCACAACATTTTAGTCATCATTTAGTAGAGAATCATTAAGCTCTGAAACATGGACTACGATCACCATCATCACCTCATGAAATACTTAACACTTTTGATGAAATACCTTTCAAAACAGGAAAAACAATCAAACGGTACTGGCAATAAAGCTGAAATGCTAGACATAAATCAAAGGTTGAAAAGTATAGGCAAAGGTCAATTCCAACATGAGCTTAGGAAAATGTGAGGCCAAATGGTTTTTGATATCTGTAAACTCAGACGAGGAAGAGAATGTCAAACGATGATTTTTTTTATAATTTTGCATCACTGCTCCGATAAAGGTTCTGACCTGTGCGTTTGCACCCCTAACCACCCAGGACACTACTCTAGCAACAGGAGGAAAAAATGGCAGTGACTGGAATGAAAACAAAACGTAAGAAAAGCAATCTAAACTAAAGGCAAGAACCAAAAAACTGGTGACAAATTCTAATTCTAGGGCTAAGAAAAATCTCCAGAACAAGTGCAGTTTCATGGAAAATGATAGAGAAAAACCTAGAAAAATTCATTAAGAACCCATTCCTAACAACACAGCATGAGCCACAGGAGGTACATGCTGGTCCGGCTCCTCAATGGAGTATCAAACGGTGGCAGCTTTGAAAGCCAAGAACTCTTGTGTTGTTTTGGAAGAAAAATATTAAATGTTAAAGATAAGATTCGAAGCTTAATCTAAAAAGTTACTGTATGGTTTCCAAACATGTAGTAATATTTATTTACTATAAAAACTTTAAATATTTGAATTAGATAAAAAAACAAATCTAAAATACAGAAATAAAAAAATAAAGTCTGCCACAGACAACCAAGAGATTAACTACATAGTCAATGTAAACTAATTCATGATTTTTTATTTTTTGTTAAAAAAAAACAGAAAGATGCCTGTTTTCATAATAACTGTGCAGAGGGTCAGTTAGTTAAATATGGCTGTTTAATGCTACTTGTGTAAAAGACTTTTATGTTGGACTGAAATTGCTTTAAAAATTGGTTAAAAACAGATGCAAGTGTGCAGAAAATACTCACAAATATGAACTGACCTGCACAGTAGCATCATAAGAATGTTTGCCAGGAGACAGGAATCACTTCCCTACAGTAGAGGCTCATATGTGAGCACCCTGTGGGCTACTGCCACTTACACTATGGAGACGTCTCAGGGTTGGATGCACACTGAGCTCACACCTCAACTCCTCCATCACATCATCCACAGCTACTATTAGATGAAGTCAATACCAGGAGCACTAGGTCTAGAGCAGTGATTCTTAACCTTTTTTGAGTCACTGACTTCTTTAAGGATCTGATGAAAGCTATGGACCCCCTTCCCCAGAAATCTTTATATAAGCACAGTGCAATGAATATATTGTACTTTATTTATTGAGATTTGATATTCTCATACTTGTATGACATACACAAAGTATTATTAAACTTTAAAGTAAACAAGCTAAAAAACAAAAACTCCTATTTTTATGCAAAATGTAATAGCATTATAATTCTGAAATACAATCCTCTTGTGCAAATTACAACAGATCTACTAATACTACTACTACTCTAAATCAATAGTACCGTGCTGTATCGTGAATATAAATGTAATTCTGCCCTTAACGGACCCCCTGAAACCCATCCATTGATCCCCTCGGGTTCCACAGACCTAAGGTTAAGAACCCCTGGTCCAAACAGTCATTACTGTCATTTGTGCAGAGTAGAGTGAAATTCCTACTTGCATGTGCTAAGCACTCGCTGACGGCTGATGAGTGAGCATAAGGTGGAAACCAAAGCCGCAGAGGGCATCAGTTCATCGCAGTCACGCATGTGGAATGTGGAAGGAAAACTGTAGAGGCACAGACACAGAGAGAACATGCACACTCTACACAGATGGTGACCAACCTGGACTCTAAAGCAAAGCACAGCAGCACCCTGTTGGTTCAGTAACATAAGAAACAGTATTTTACAGCGATTCCAATTCAAAATAATGCTGTGTCATGTTGGAGTGCTCGAGCCCAGAAATATCCAGTAATAAGGCGTAACACAACAATTCCCGGACATTTTTCATTCCCGGGAAACCGGGGACGGCCAAGCTCGCATTTATAGCGTGTAAAAGTGTAAAAATCGATCAAGAAATAACAGAGAGTTATAGTTGAAAATAATTAAGTGGCACGGTTTTTTGGTCCACTGTGTGGTGTGCTGCCAATTAATTCAGTCAACAACAGACCAGCAGCAGTCGTCAGACTCCCGGCTCCCACTAAGACTGAGCACAGTGGACTGGGAGGAGTCTGCACTGTGCAGCTCACGAATGCCGAGACAGGGCAGACTTCATTGACGTCTGTCAGACAACAGCTTTGAACAGCAACTTGAAATTGCAATGCGTCAGTCTGTTGCATCCGCATTATCTGTGCCTAGAAACTTGCCATCACAGAATGAAGATAGGAAACTGGATGCATCAGTAAAAGCTGAAATGGCGGTGTTTCAGAGCAACGGCAAGTGCGGGCATTGTTTAGAACAAGTGCATCAGTATCTGATGACCGTGCCACCTACTTCAGTGGAGGCAAAGCGTGCCTTCTCAGCGGCTGGCGCACTCTGCACGAAGGTGCGCTCTTACCTGGACAACCACATGCTGGACATGTTGTGTTTTCTACGCTCTTATTACCACAACTAACTAGATACATGTACTTATATGACAGCATGAACTGCTTGTAGATAAGGTTAGTCTTTTATTGGTGTCAACATATTGCAGTAGTTTTATTAAAAATAAGTGTTGGTCGTTCTAAAACCGTTCATATGCGAGATGCCCGTGCACTGTGTCATCCCCTGGAACCTGGAAATGACATGCAGGATTCCAGAATTCCCGGGAATGGATAAACCCATCCAGGAATGGATTCCCTAAACACAATCCTATCCACTGGCTATCTGCCAACCCACCAAATCTTTTTTTTTATTTGGTAAATGGAGTCCTACAAAAGAACAGATTTTCAGGATGAAATTAAGAACTCAAGAAAAGTTATATTGTAAAGTGAATACTTCAAAATTAATGGTGTCCATATCACATGTAATGTAATCCAATCACATAACATTCAATAGTTCCAAAAATGCAAACTATGTCCACATAACTGGCATACAAACAAAACAATGGACATTGTGATGTTAAAGATTTAAAACTACTTTTTTTTGACAAAATGTATATTACAAGTACATGAAAAGGATTTTGTTGAAAATGAATGGGCAGGAAAGACAAGGTGACATTTTCCGCAAGAGGGTGGGCATACACAATAATGGTAGAGTACACTGCTGCCAACAGACTTGCAGGAACGCCTGGTGGACGTGACATGCTGTGGACAACACTGGGGTCCCCTTTGGACTACACTCAAGTGAAGTGTGCACTTACCAGGGATTAGACAAACTTTTCAGGAGATTAAATGACATTTTCAAGATTTCCTTTGTGGATTTCTATAATCACAGTGTTCAAATTGGCAATTTAATGAAATTAATTAAAAATATATTTACCTAGATATTTAATACTGAGTAAAAATAACACAAGAAAATAATTTATAGATTAACACCCTGATTGCGCTCTAGACCTGGATGCATCCGTTTTGCATACTTGCTTAAGCACACGATTTTATTTGGATAGCAGCAAGCAGCTGTCCACTACACTCACACAGGCTTACGCAGGGAGGCGGTTTACTGTAATATGGTAAACAAATGCATTATTAATTGACTTTACGGTTTATAAATTTTATACAGAAATGTAATGAACACTCACCATGCTGGATGTTCAAGGTGCCATGTTGGGCTGCAGGCTAAGTAATATGTGGTCCTGTTTTACAACATGACCCAATACTGAACACATCCGACATGTTTGTTTCCGTCACGAGCAGAAGGGTCTATTCAGTGGGTGGTCTTGACTTGATTTCACATGGTAAGAGATCAGACCACTACATAATGTGCCTGGCTTTCTATTTCAGGTCTTTTGGTGGTTACTTTTAAGCGGTTGCGAAAGCCATTAGCATAGCCTTTCTTTACATCTAGCACAGAGTTAATTTAATTTTTTAATTGAATTTATTAAAAGCATGTAACATTCCATACAAACAAGTCAAACTTAACAAAACTAAATTCAATTCACCCCCACCCATGAGAAAGAGAGGAAGGCAAACAGCCAGAGTAAAACTTTAAAAATAGAAAAGAGGGAAGAGAATATTTTCCCCAATATAAAAGCTTATTCTAAAATATTATTGATTAGATACTGACAGGTTCTAAAAAAGTTGTTTTCAGATCCTCTAAGAGAGAATTTGATTTTTTTCCAATTTCAAATAGTATAGAACATCAGTTACCCACTGACTTAAAAGAGGCGGGTTAGGATTCTTCCAGATGAGCAAGATAAGTCTTGTAGTAAAGGCAATTACATTCACTTGTCCTTCTCCACTTTAAGCCCATCTGGGAGGACACCAAACACAGCTGTTAGTGGATTAGGTGTGATTGTGACACCAAGGCTGTCCGACAGGCATTTGAAGATTTTTGTGCAGAATGCTGTTAATTTGTTATCCACCCAAAACATATGGCCCAGTGAGGCTGGAGCTCGATTGCAACGTTCGCAGCTGAATCTTGCCCTGGAAACATTTTAGACAATTTTAAATGAGATAGAAGTATTTAATAAAAGATTTTAGGTTGAATAATTGTATGCTTTGCTCATAAGGAGCTCGAGTGAATTCTCTGCATGGCAGCCTTCCACTCCTTTTCTGAAATGTTGAGTAAGAGATTTTTTTCCTGTTGTACTCCGAGATCTTTAAAAGGAAGGGACTTTAAAATGTTTTTATATATTACAGAAATGCTGTCCGAGTCCTCAAGACTGATCAATATTTCCTCTGGAATAGAAGTAGGTAGGAGGAGAGGAAAATTGAGCAGATTTTGTTTAGCAAAATTTCTGATTTGGAGATTGTGGAAAAATTGTGCTGATGGGAAATTAAATTTGGAGTGTAACTCTTCATAGGATGCATAGACATTATGTATATACAAATCCCTAAATGATGAAATCCCGTATGTTTTCCAAAAATTAAATACCATGTAAGTTTGAGAGGGTGGAAAAAGGTGGTTATCATGTAGAGGTGCTACAGGTAAAAGCTTCTCGGTCTTACAGTGCTTCCTACATTGGTTCCATATTCTTAGTGAATGAAGCACAATTGGGTTGTTTGTATATTGATGACAACTTGTATTTACTGAGGCACAAAGTAAGGAATAAAGTACTGCAAGATTTTATTTCTATTGTGGACCAAGACTGTGTACTGTATGTTCATCTTTTTGTGTCAATGTCCAGGATTTTATAGCTTGTATATTTGTATATGGAGTACAGTGCTTTCTTGGCCTGTGGAGAGACAGCCAACATAACCATTTCAACCGCAAACATTTCTGATTTAGTCATTAGTCTTTCCTACTTCTTTAAGTGTCTCTGGTTCAGAGGCTGATCTGGCAGATCACACATTTCTACAGACTACAGTACGTCCTCTTATGGAAGTGAACATCAATACTTACTGCTCATGGCACTGCTTTGGCATATACAGTAAGAATCAGTAAGTACATGGCTCTCTACCAATACCAGACACTGAACGCAGTGTGCCTTGGCACCTGAGAGGCAGGGATAGCATAAATTATGACAGCAATTCATTGACATGATAATAAACACAGCACAACATAAAAAACAGACACAAATGGCATTCATGTAAATACTACAGCCATTAGCGGTTCACAATATGGTCACAGTATAAATTGTGGTATCTGCAGCTGGCCTAGTTTGTCACAAAGTTACTTTCTGCCCGAACCACTTGACATTGCACATGTCTCAAGTTTGAATCAGAACAGCTCCATTTTCCCTGGAGCGATGATTCATGCAAATGGTCAACAAAACAGAAACAGAAAGGGGTTTCAGAGCTCACTAGGGCTGAGGTACTGCACATCCTGTGCTGAAGGTTTAGTTTTGCTAATATAGAGACCCTGCTAGAGAAAAGAGCCTGTCTGCTATTTAATTCCACTGCTGCTCTTGAAAGGTTTCTATTAGTATAAACTCCAAATATACACATCTCCTAAACCCTTTCTTTAAATTACTGGTTCCGGGGTGCTTATCAAGTGAACTGTGGGGACCATCGCATGCAATTTAGGGGCTAGTGCCATAAAATCAATGTAATACACACCCCTTTGCGAACGTTTAAAAACGAGTATAACACACAAACGCCATCAAAATAAACTGACGTCATTTCATCAAACCACTATCTCAATTTTTAGCAATCAAACTTCGTCGCATTACATTTCGCGTGATTTTTAACTTGTATCAAAAGGCACAAGGACACACTGTATTATGCGATAATCTAAATGTGTTTAAAGGCTAAGGCGCTATGACCCAATTTGTGTGGCAGGAGTTCAAACGTGAACTCTTAGGGGTCCGGCACTTTGGACGCATCTTCCACGCGCTTCTCGCGAGGTTCTCGCTTTTTCGGTCTTCGTTACGTCTTTTATTTTTCTGCACGCTTTCAGGTGACATACTTCCTGGACTCCACCGCATGGATCGAGCCTGGGCGTTTATCATGTTATGATGACTTATATTTTTATGTAACATAAATAAACACAGTACTAGCATTAATGTTAGTTACTTTACCTGTCGGAGCGGCAGCCAGATTTCTCTGAGTTTTCTAGCTCTAGGATCCCCGATTCAGTGCACAAAGCGGACATCGCTGGTTTCGCTTCTTTTGACAATCAGCTGTTACCGGACAGTGACTCGCTTTGCACGCTGGGAAATGTATTTCTGGTTACAGAAAACTCCAAGTTGTACGGACCCAGGCGAACTGAGAACAGCATTTCCCACAACCGTGCGTGCCGATTAAGCCGGATACCACGAGTTCGTGTGTTGTAGTTCATATAAGGCCACATTTTAGCACTAGAAACGACAGACCATATCCTGTTTTACGAATAAGGCACAGATATAGGCTCGAGGAATGTTTGCAAGATGAACAAGATGAAACCGACAATCCTCAAAGGACTGCAGTCTGCAATGCGATACGTCGAGAGGATTCAGTCTGCAAATGCAAGAAACGTGTTTTTTTTTTCTCATCAATGTAAAGTCTAGAAGACGAAGAAAATAAAAATACTTTCTTGTACAGAATTTTACATGCTTCTGATCACCTTTCCCTATTTTATGTTATTCTAAGATCAATGCATAGACATTATCATATTAAACAACATGAACAACTCAAAATGGAAAAAAGAACATTTTATTAGGTAAATGAAGGGTTTTGTGCACCGTTAATAGAACAGCTTTTATGAATAACAGTTTTAAAAAGGTGCAGTATCCACTTTCAGCATTTCATATAAAAGCAGTTGTCTATTTTGTGTTTGTATATATATATAACACACAGAGTATAACAGAAAGATCAGTAATAAACCGAATGAATGAGAACTAAACCAACTGTGTGGCACTTATTATTTTAATCTGGGTTCAATATAAGATTATTGATGTTAGAAAATATGCATTAGTGGATGCAATCTGAAAAACCACTAAAAATCAACATGTTTGAAAGGGGATAATGCACACTAAGTTATATTAAATAATATGGACAATATTTTATTGTTTGCTTAGAGGTACATCTGCATTATTTAATTTTGCAACCAACACTGAAGTTTTACCAAATAATCTTTTACTTGTTTATGGCTGGTTGGTGATGTGAAGATAAAAAAGGTTTTAATGATGGTTATGTGCATTGTTTTGCCTTGATACTAGTACAATTATATTTTACTATCAGCTCTGTACAAATCATCTTACAGGAAAAAACAAGAGAAGGTAAAACCATTAGTCACTAATTGTTTTTAAAAGCCCATTGCTAGACTGCAGGCACCATTTATTATATTGAGCAGACATGGCTTTTTATAGTTGTAGTCATAGCCCTACTGATGCTCCACCTAGCAAGGTACTGGAAACACAGCTTTGACTCTTCAGTCTTAAAAAGAGGTCATATTCCGTTATCAAACTCCAAGAAAAAAAAGGCAACATTAATACCAAACTAACAGGCCCAAGGCCAAGTAATTATTGTTAAAATGTTTAAAAAAAACCTTTACCAGTGTGCTTGTTGCATCCAGGTCTGTATGTTTTAAAATATTTGTTGAAAAAAGCAAGGTTAAGATTAAACTGGACGTTCTGTGAAACAAATGAATAGTCCAAGGCCCCAAAGAAAGCAGAGCCACCTAGAAAGCACCACAATGCCATAATACACAGTTGAGCTCATATTTATAGTACAAATATTGTTTAATTGCATTTTAACAATGAACTCAAAGAAAGAACAAAGATTTGTGGCAATAAGAAAAACAAACATCTAAAAAAAAAAAAAAACCAAACAACTTTCCAATTCAACTACTCTGGCATTCTTGTGGAATTAAAGCATTTATCTTGTGGCTAAAGCATGCTATTCACTTTATTAAATGCAATTATTTGATTTCATTGCTGCTGACAGTATTAATACTGTAGGCACACTAATAATATTTTCTAAGGGACCTAATTGTCTCTGACTAATCAAAACACGTAGCATTCTGTCCATACCAATTTTGTGTCTTGGACATCAATAATTTTACCTTCTAGTAGGCTGGCACAGGTGGAAAAGTATTTGACTTACAACCTCAGTGTAGATACCAGGCTGGGGTGTCGTCTGTGTAGAATTTGCATGTTTGTCTTGCTGGTCAAAACTAGATTGTCCTATTGTGGGTATGTTTGACCAGGCCTTATCATGTACTAGCCTTTCTTTCAGAAATTTTTTTTCTCTTTTTTGCTGAAACAAGGTCCAGTCTCCTATATAACTGAAGAATTAACAGGTATGGAAAACTGAGATTAATAAATGTATAATTTGGATTCAAATATTCAGTTCTATCAGAGCTTCTACAACTTTAATGCAGGTATGCCAATGTTATCACACATCTGAAGAACATGCATGTTCGATTTATTGATAATTCTACATTGGGCGTTTGTGTGTGTGAATTGCCATCCTGCCTGCACCAGTGGCTGCCAAGGCTCATGACACCTGCAATGGTAAAACTGGATTAAAAATGGATTCCAGTTCCTCTTTACTTTTTTGTATTTTTAGGTATATTTCTTGGATAGTTTTGCATCTAAAGTCCCTTAAAACTATCAAAGAATACTTAGGAAAATAATTAAATAAATGTATTGAGAAATGTGACAATACATAAAAACACAATGATAATTGGAGCATAAATAAATGTGTCATGAAATGTTTATCATTAGTGACTGTTTTTAACATGCAATACAGCTAGAAATGAAAACCATCATTTTTACCTATCACAGTTGAGAGGGTGTGCTTTAGCAAGAACTGTATTTTGATTGGTCAATCACAGGCAAAGGAGATGCTGGAAGTTGTGACTAAGAGAGCATCCGTAGTGGATATGAGTTAAAGAAAAAGGTGCCCATAATTAGTGCATGAAGTGGCTCCTTTAGATCATGAAATGGAATTCATTATTATGTGTCTGCTGTAAATGAGGCATTTAATGGCTAAAGATGCAAGTCCACTCTACCAAAGATTTACCAACCAAAAGAAAACACTCGGTACAGCATGCTCTCTCAACTGTGAGGAGTGAAAGTGATTCATGTTTCATGCCGTGTCACTGAAATAAATTAATCAAGAAATAATTGAATTAATACATGTAAAATAAGGAACAAAAGCACATTTTATGAAACATTTCATTATTTATGCTCACATATCATCTTGTAATTATTTGTTGTCACATTCCACAATACATTTCACCTCTTTACTTATTAAATTTGTCCAAAATATTTAATCATTCCTAATGCTTTAAGAGTAATATTTGGAGTACTGTAATACCAGATAACACTGTGCTATGAAATATCTGTTGTAATATGTTATGCTAAATTACTTGTATGAAGATTAGTTTTGCTCAACTGAAAGAAACCCAATCCATTCTCTATAACACACTGGGAAAGTGATATCCTTCTGCTTTATCTTAAATTGGAAACCAACCAAATTCTCTTCATGAGAATCCATTAACTATTTTCTCAGTATTTACCAAGAATATATTCACGTATTTCTACACCAACCATGCTGGGCCTAGGTTGAACCTTTTTTATTTTCCCATTATTCTACATGAAAAACTACTTTACATGGAGTTTTCTTGTCCTACAGCTCCCTGAATCAGATACTATTTTCAGTGCAGTTTCTGGGATTGTCATCCTAACACATTATGCATTTGAAATTATTATTGGACTGCAATTTGTTAAAATTCAATACATCTCAAAACAGATGAATTGCAATTGCGTGTGTGCCCCGAGATGGACCACTGTTTACTGTATGTACTGGGCCAGCTGCATAGATCAAATGACAAGTGAAGTAAATATGTATAAATTTTACTTAAAAAAAAAGTACAAAATTGAGGAAGTTCAAAATTGCATGAATAATATGAAACAAAACATTCAGGCTAAGTTCTTTCAGACTAATGTCTACTAATGTCTGCAACAAGAAAACCTCATACAGGACTGCAGACCAGGCCAATTTAGATTTGTTAATCTACATAACTGCATGCCTTTGAAAGTATACTGTATGTGAAACAGATAGATGCAAAATCCACAGGTAACACATCCCAAATAGCACTGAAAAATGTTCCAAATAATTTAAGGCCACAATATCTACTGTGCTACTTACACTTTAATTGTTTTAAATTCACTTAAGAAGTTTTTTGTACATTAAGTAAGTCATGTTAATCCTCATAATGCGCCACAGTAAAAGGATCCATAATCAATGTACCAGACACCCCAGATTACCACTGTAAATACTCAAAACATTTAAGAAAAAAATCCCACCCACTTAAAATAAAACCATAGTATTAAACATCATCCTGGAAAGAATGATTATAAATAGATAGACTGCATCTGTAATTAGGGATTTAAATATATTTCATGAGCAAACACTTCCTAAATGAATTTGTCTGAATGTAACGTTACTGTGCAAATGTAAACTTCTTGCTAAATGTATAGAAATATAAATTTGTTTTTTGTAATGTATACTTTATTTATCTTGGGCTAACTTGAAATTACACTTTAATACAGTACAGTAACAAAAGAACATATAGTAAGAAAGTATACAAATAATCCTATTCCGTTCATCTAATTCATTTGGATGGTGAAAGTAATGTTGCTGTAGTACAATAATACATTTAGTAATACTGGATCTAAAGATGGTAGGCTAGAAATTTCAACAAATGAACAGGCAGTTTGCTCCTCAGTCCAAATAACATCTTCCAAAACAAGTAGCTTCTTTAGAGTGCATTTGCATGAGTAAATATTTTATTAAAAGTAATTTGGAAAGTTTTTAAAACTGGATTTAGTTGTTGTGAGGTCTTAAGACTGAAGGACACTGAGTCACTGTAAGATATCTCAGTTGGTCATACCTGAAAGGTCATGGATGTGCATATATTTTTTCTCTGTAAAGTTTCTACTGCAGCTATCTATTTTATACTGTAGTAACCAGAACTGCAAACAGTATTCCAAATGGGAACTCAGTGCGGCCTTACTGGATTTTAACAGATTTTTTGATTAGATTCATCAGCAGATATGGTAAGTCTAACATCTTAATTTTTCTGACAGATTCCACACATTGCAAGGTGAATATAAATATTGTATAAACATAAACATCTACTTATAAAAAAAAAACGGTATTAATTGTGAAACATAAAAAAATAACGAACAACAAAACTGTACAAAGAAATGGTCACTTAAAGAGGATACAGTCTACCAGGTAAATTATTACATCTCACATATTCATCAAAATCAACATTTCAATAAAAATGGAAAGCAAAAGCATTATAAACTCATTATAAACTAATTTTTCATCATTTGTCTTGGTAGTTAGTTAACAAGCTAAGAAGGTCAAACCCAACTCTTATTTTGGCCAATAAAAGTTTCTTCTGGAAAATTCCCAGTGTTATTATAAAACTTCCCAGGTGATATGCTCACTAGATGTTGGAACCACTTTAAATGGCTGCCTCGAATGCTCATAAGCAAGAGATCTACCCTTTGCTCCCTGAACTCATAAACTTGGCCACCCTGCACAGGAATTTCATTTTGGCTGTTGTACCTACAATATCATTCCTTCAATAATTTACTAAAATTATGTTCATAAAGAGGTGACAGATTGAGGGTAAAACCAGGAGGCTTCTACAAATCCTTAAGTCTCCCCTTAGTTACCACTATTTTGTAGAAGATCCACACTACTCAAGCCAACAATCCATTGGTCAATTAATAACAATCAGCTTTTTGAATACAGTAGGCATTAATACCCTAAATGGGTAAGTACATATAACTTCAGTTTGTCATACAGTATCTGCGGCTACTATAACTTGTTTTATTATGATCTTGAACTGGAATTTTCTTCAGATCAGATGATTACCCAGTTTAGAGCATCTGGTTACTCACATCTGGTCAATATTCAGAAAATGGAAAAAAAAAAAAATGTAAAACACTAATAACAGTCATAAAATGTAAAAAAGATAAGAATATAATAAATGTAAAAAACTATTAAATTGTCTAAATTAAAAAAAAATAATAATTCTTTGCTTGGCCACCGACATTGCAGTGAACTAAGAAGCAAACATAAAAAAGGTCTACTATTCCTACATGCAGAACAGCGTAAAAGAAAATAATCACTATATTTATAAAATGTATTTACATTTTATCATTTCATTTTTCATATTCGTTTTTCTATACCAACTTTATCTTAGTTAAGGCTTGCAGGGAAGCAGGTATACAGAATGAGTAATATATACCAGAGAGAATGCACAGATAAGACAGATTCTTTGTATGCTCTCTCCGTTTAGTTTATCTACTATGACTACCCACGGTCAACCTGAACCAGTGCTTCATATGATTTTCTGTGCAAAGGTCTGTAATTTGCAATTCTGCTCTTGATTGCTAAATCATACATCACTTTTTTCTTTGCTATATGTTTGAGGTGTTTTTGGGTTGTTGGGTGGGGATTTTTTTATTGGTTCTATTCTTTGGGTGTGTGGTGTGGAGAGGACATGACTTAAGTTGTAACTTTTTGTTGTCAGATTTGAACTAAATTTGTGATTGCCATTTATTTAAATTTTAATTTCAAATTATGATAGGTAGGCTACTATTAAAATAAGATTTATATGCATTTTTTTACTATAGTAATAATAAGAAGTCCTACAAAAGATGTGTTGTTTCTTTTTATTGTTCTGTCATGACTTGAAAAATTTTGAAATAATTACCTACACAATTATTAGAAAAATATAGTGGCGTAAAAGAAAACAGAATTTCTGGCAGAATACATGCTTTAAAAAAGTGTATGAAAACATGCAAAACAAACCCTGTACGTTGAACACAAAGATGAGGCACTATCTGAGAATAGTAATGCTGGCAAGCTAAGCTAAGAAATCATCGTAACAACTAGAGAAAGAAAAACTAGGAAGCACACAAAAGACGCAAAATCTTGGACAGGCCTTTCTTTTCGAAAAGAACAGGATAATGAATAGGTTGTAAAAAATGGCAAAAATGATTGCTAAATGTAGATTAATGTTTCAAACAAATTGAATGGGAGTAGAATTCTTTAATTATAAAATACAATGGATATTGATATATAGTGCTTTTGACTGACTTCTGTATATAGGCAGAATCTATATTAGTTTACCTATAGCATGAGGCCACTAGAATTACAATATAACTGAACACATCAAGCAACCCACTGTTACTCATTCAATATCTATTAGAAGATGCAATGTGTTTTAGTGAGACACATATACAGGCTTCCCCCATGTTGCGAAGCAAATCATTTTCTGAAAAACCCTTTGTACAGTGAATTATTAAAATGTAAACACATAATACCCATTAGTTTAAATGCAAAAAAAATATGTGGCCTCTGGCTGACAAGACCATCAATGTCTGCTCAAATAACACCAAAATACATGAAAACTGAGCAGAATTAATTTAATGTCAACATCAGACATAAAAAACCCTTAAAAGACATTTTCCTTTCATTAACTACTGTTAGACAAGGCTGTTTACATACACGTTTTCACTTCAAGTTTCACATTTAAAGGACTGATGGTTTTTTATCTCCAACTCTTTCACAATCTTTATTGCGGTCATGATACTCAAGATGCGAGAAGACTTGAGCAGCATGTGTGACAAATTGATTTAACCATAGCATGTGGATGTGGTGTCACCTGCGATATTGACTGAGACTGTGATTGCACATCCCCAACATCTAGCATCATCCTAATCTGCATGCTATAACAAAATATACTTGGAAAGATTCAAAGATGATGAGATGTTTGAGCTATCAGCATACGTTTGAAAATCATCCCACATTCAGTTTTCGAAATGTTGATAATTCAGCTTCATTGTAGTTTGCAAGACAACAAAAGAGCATTTCTGAGTACCCAAATTTTCATAAAGAAGTTGTTCGTAATTTGGAGGAAGCCTGCAATGTTAAAGAACAGCTACAAAAGGGAAATTAAAACTATTTTAAACTGGAGAAACATGTTTTCATACCCTGAATTCTAAAAACTCTTCTTCAAAAACAAGTAAAATACCAACAGTGCAGTGACTGCCCCCAAGGTTTATTCAAGACAGTTCTTTCTAGACCGTCCCCTTTTTTTAGCTGTAAATTTCACATCTTTTCTTTTGTCTTCACGAATTCTGTGGTTTCCAGCTTCCAAAATGACACAGTTTGATTCACTGCCAGTACCAGTCTTTGAGCTGGTCTTCTCAGCAATTGGATGAGTTAGTTCATAAGGCCTTTCTTTGTGTTTTCTTCCACGCTTTTTTCCTGTTGTGCTTTTAGCCACTGCATTTTTTAAGCCATCTTGTTCCTTTTGTTTACTTCTGTGAGATACCCGATTAGCTGCTCGAAACCAATTCTGTTAAAAAGAAGAGGAATTTGCAGATAATATTGTTCGTTCTGTGCACTCTCAGTGATGCAGTGTAATGTTGATTACAGTGTAAATATTGTTTTTAATTTATATTTCATCAGAATCAATCTGAAATAATTCAAATCTGCTCATTTGGAAAAAGAACTCTACTGCCTAATAAAATAGTATCCAGGAGGAGATAAACAAATATTTTACCACAATGTACAGATTATACTACTGTTCATTTAAAGACAAGTTTGTAATGTATGTACATTTTAGATGGTTCCATATGTTTGCAATTATTTTGTATTTGTAAGCCTGGGCAACTAACTATTCTTAGCCTATTCTCACTGAAAAGCAGTATGTAAAAAATGAGATAACTAAAGTGAACATAACCAGCATCGTACAATACCATCCATCCTTCCTTTTTTCTACTTATCTAGGGCAGGTTTGCGTGGCAGTTGGAGCCTATCAGGCACAAGGCAGTGAGCCACTCCATTGTGGGGCACACAATAGAATACTATCCACCAATTAAAAATTTGGTGGGTATTGTGTTGCATCATATCAGCCTGTACAGAACAATCCAACACCAATTATTAATGCTGTTTTTGATAAAAAATCAAAATACGTGTCATTGAAAAGTTATTTTTTTTTTAAGTCTGTTCTTTTTTTTTTTTTTTTTCTGTTCACTATTTGCTATTTGATAAAGTGCTTTGTTTTCCTGTGGTGTACTAATTTAAATAATGTGGCATGAGAAAACTCAATAGAGGATTTACGTTATTTGAAATTCTTCAGTTTGAAACAGGTTTACTCTAACAGAAAGAAATTTATTTGATTCTACATTGCTACAGTATAATTATTTGTACTGCTTGACTCTTTAATTCAGCTTATTACTATTTTAGTGTGCTCGTGCGTCTTCTAGATGGAAAAGGAAAAACTCAGAAGACACGATTTTGAAAGCAAGTGAGCATACTGAAGTTGAAAGGTTGTGGAAGTATGACCAAGAACTGTGTTCAGTAATTCTATATATGTCCTGCAAAAAGGAAAAAGATGTTACTCCTTCCTACCTCTGAATGTGTTTTACCAATATGGTATTTTACTCCACTTTCTGAGCTGAAGTCTTTCTGACACAGAAGGCATCTGTATTTTCCAAGAGAACCTCCACCCTGAAGAAAGAAACAAAGAAAGGCAGCATTAACACCCCAACGTCCTCTGCAGGATTATCATATATTAGATTTAAAGATAATCCAACTCTTTTGTAGAATAGTAGGGTAACACATTCATACTGTATGCTGGTACTTTTAACATTTAATTTACCACAACTGGTTGTATAAAAATTCAAATTCATCTGATTTCAAATTTAGCAGTAAATGATATGTGCACTTGAGTACCTTAATACAGTTTGCAAGATGGGCTTTCAGTCCTGAAACACTCGAGTAAACAGCTTCACATCTCTGGAAATTTAAAAAAGTACTATTTTAACTGTCATTGAATGTTCACAAATGTAGTTCTTTTCTTCAGAATATATACAAATTTTTATCATGAAAGCAACAAGTCATTTTAAATATATTACCTATAAGCAATGAATATTTACTTGTAATTATTATTTTGCATCAAATCTTAATGTTTTCCAGATTGATGTTACATTTTAGATACAAACTATTTTTAAAATAATGTACATATTGAAAAAACATTTAAAATAAGAGTTTTTACTGTTAAAGGCATTCCAAAAAAAATAAAATTAACTGAAGTACATTTTGTTTTTGACAGATTGTGGCAGTGTACTTCTGATGTGGATGGTACTTTTGGCTTAGGGTTCATTCTTAGTTGAAGGATTTCATAGCAATGTGTCAAAAGCGCACATTTCCTACTTGTCTCATTTTTCAATGTCTGCTCTACTAATATTTTTACCCTATCAAACGTTTGTATGCAATGCACAAAAAATAAGGTCAGCTTTACAGTGAATGATATTTGCCCCAACTGCTTAAAAGATGACTTGCCATATTACATTTTTGGGATGTTAATTTAACATCTAACAAAAGCAGCATTTTATTTTAAAGATTTTCAGGTAATTAGTTACATTGTTTGGACAGCAGATGAATCCCTTTTCCCTAACTTCATTCTTCCAGTTTTCCAAGATTTTTGAGTTAAATTTTGGAAGCTCAGGTCGTGTGTAGTTAAGCTGAAATGCAGAAACACAGATTACCTGTACATTTATAGACTTCACACTATTTGGAACATTCTGTTGGAACTACAGGCAAAAATACTTTACATTACTGAAATACATTAACAGGTCCACACAATGAATTATAGTGCTGGTGTTGCAATTAAAAGAGCATTAAACAACTACAAACATCGCTTGAAGAATATCTTCTCTCAGAAGGGGCAACTTTATTAAAAACAAAACACAAGTAAAATTCAGGTAAGGGCAATGAGGTACCTCTTGTAGAGCTGGATGACTGCAGCACTCAGATTAATAACCTCTGAAAACCCCAATGCACCTCCAGGGTTTACTGACCTTTTACAATGTCCTGACAACAACAACTGGAGAGATGGTATTTCAAGTGTTTTATCCCTCTTTCTTTGCCCTCTAGTGACCATACCATGCTCTGTGATACTCTACTGCTAGTAACTTTCCTTGAAAATCACTTAATAACCCCATACCCCTCCAGACCACAATAAATGCCTAGTCTCACTCTCTTGGTGTCTGGAACCAGGTCATCTTTCATTCTACGTTTGGACCAGTCCTTGGTCAGCTCATCTTCTGCAATCTCTTGGAGGTGGAAGACTGCGACCTGCGCAGACTTTCGACGAACTCGTCCACTGGGGGTTCTACCAAATTCTTCTGTTTCTTGCTCCTCTTTTTCTACAGGTTTCTTCTTGGGCTGTGGATTCTTCTACATAATGCAAGTCATTTTAGCAATATGCAAAACAAACAAAAAAAAACACTAATCAACATTAGTCTTTCAGTACAATGTAATATAATTATAAACAAAAGTCATGTATTTAATATTTTTTTAGCCAACAAACACCTGAATATTAAAATGTATTTATTTACATGCTAATGCTTAAACCAAGTTTAGGATCAGAAAAGGTGAGATTATCATAGGAACTTAATGCACAAGTAACTCTGTATGTGTACTAGTATGTAAAATCATATAAAGCAACAAAATATTCTCACATTTGCTTTATCTAATTCACATATATGGGCGTCTAGAACTACCCAGCAGCATTACCTGCAAGGCAGAAATCAAACCTGCACAGAACCAGTGCTGAATGACCAGTTAACCTAACAGGGTTGTCTTTGTGTTGTGGAAAAAACATACAGATGTTGGGAACACGTGCTGTCCACAAAGGCAGCAGCTGGCCGCAGGTTTTGAATTCAGGACTCCTTGAGGCAACAGCACTAACCACTGCACTACTCTCATTTAAAATACATATTAATACAAATGTTTTGCTTTTCAACTGCAAAAAGTGTTAACAAATTTTGGGAAAATGTGTGTTCTATACCTTATAATGATTGTTTGGATCTTGACTTATCGTCTTGACTTATCTATACATGTAACACTGTTTTCCTTTTCTTAAGCTATTTAACTATTCTTATGGTGCAATGAAAGATTAGCTGTAGGCCACACACTATTTTTACTTTAATCTGGTCTTGACCTTTAATTACATAATAAAATACTCAAATTTTCTTGTATAACCAAACAAACAGTCTAAATTGTGCCACTAAGCTAGCAGTTGAAATTATTAAATCAAAATATTCTTATATAGCTAAACTCATGGTTATATTCAATTATATTTAATGCCATAATGGTGCATGAAATGTTTTACAACTCTATAGTTCAGTAACTTACAATACTTTTAATATCATTAATCTTTTTTTGCCAACTTCTGGCTTCAACAGAGTGCTACCACGTCTGATGTACTATTTGATCAATAAGTACATTTTGCTGAGAGTTTGATTAAAAAAAGTGTACTGTACCTAAAAAAGATGATGTTTTGTAATAAAGCACTGGTTTCAATCAGCAGTTCGAGTAAGGCTACTAGATATTGTGATACTGCTGCATTTATGCACAATCTTAGAAACACGCTTAAGTAAAGAGACTCTGTTTCTTGATTGGTGCTTAAAATTCCTAGTAATTCACCAACGCTCTGCATGAAACTGAACAAGTCAATAAATAACTTACTCACCATTCTCAATGGGAAAGGGTGTGGTCCAGCAGAATAGACAGATTTTAAACTTAAAGAAAAACGTAGCCACCAGAGTATACATTATCATAGAAGAAACTAGTGACAAGTGACTGCAAAAACTGCTGTTGAAACATCCAATTTGGAGTAAAATTATTTTATTGTTCAATCTTAAAGATTACTGCAATATTTATGCTTATAAGTAAGTATTTAATAAATAGATTTCACTGTATGTAACAACCTTTGAGACTGTAAAAACAAAGTGACAACACCATATAGGTCTTACCACAGGGTGCTCTGAACGAATATGGTAGTCATGGCCAGCTTTAGACTTGTATTTTTTGCATTGTTTGCAAACAAAGAAAGGCTTTTCCACAGCATTGTTTGGTGATACTGGTAACCCAAGGCTGGAAAGGCTTTTTCCATAAATGACAGCAGATAATTAAAGGTTCTTTTTTTATTTTTAGTTATGTGACCTTGAGTAACAGGCACAACTATTAGGATGATACTGGTAAGGCATGCTATCCCATGAGGCTGGAGTTTATTCCGCCAAGTCCCCAAGCCGCCAGATGGAGCCCTCCCTGCAGACCCCTAAAACCAAAATGGATAAACCCTTTCTTCTGATTATAAATGACAATTATGTAAGAAATCAAGATAATTAAAGGAACCATCTCTTACTTCGGGTTATTATTGAGGAGTTATGTGGTAGGAGACCTTATTAGTAACAGTGTGGAGTGGACAACTTATTATAGGAATAATTGTAGCACTTTTACCAGGTGTTAATGGAATGGTACCTGAGGCATGCTAGCATCTACTGCCATTTAAACCCTACAAGTCATTTATAAAGATTAACAGTGAATTCCCCCAGTATACTGGCAAATGTGCCCAAACTGAATATTTTTCTGAAACATATTCTTAAAAAGATCAACATGATGCATCAGTATAGTTATACAAGTACATATGTAGACAGTGTGCACTGGTTTAGTTATAGATACCTGCTTAAAAGGCAAGATTTTTTTATTGCACTGTGCCTTAATTTTACATAAGACAGTTATCACTGTCACCTAGCAAACCATTGCATGAGCAACACATTTTCATGTTTTGTTGTAAACTAATACTTTATTCAAGGTATCATTAAATTCACTTAAATATATATTCAAGACATTACTAATGTTGCAAATGACTATTACTGCTTGAAATTATTGATTTATAATTTATTAGCCACATATGACTGCAACCCCCCATTTTCAAGTTAATTTCTCTTAGCTCATCCTTATTTAATTATGTTTAAAAGCTATTTTGTTATCACAGACACCTTTGTAGTTTTGTTAGCCTGTTACTCTGTTGAGCAAAGCCAAATCAATTGTCTTTACTTAGGTTGAAAGGTACTTGCATACCTAAACCAAGTATGGGTTCAGAAATGGCTAAGACAAAGCAGCTTTCTCAAGTGACACTTCAATCTATTATTGTATTGCAAAATGAAGTGCCAAAGAAACTGAGACTTTATAAGAAGGTGCCTACTACTGTCTTGAAAGAAGGGGGCGAATTGGATCTAACCAGAAGTGAATAAAAGCAGAAGGTCCAGATGTACAACTGCATAAGAGGATACTAAGCACATGAGAGTCTTTATTGTGAGAAACAGGCCCTATGCTTCCCTAAATAGTTAACATCAAATACCAGTGTCATTTGCAACAGCGGGTTTCAAAGAAAAAAATCACTCCACTGTCTAATATATGTGAGCAATTTTGCATCTTGGTCTTCCTCTTCTTTTTCTATTCTGTCAAGATGGTATTAAGAGTATTACTGCACCCTCATAAAAGAGAAGAACTTATCCTGTATGGGAAGCCAGTTCACTGCAGGGTGCACTCACATATATCCACAGTCCTCACTTATACTGTCTAATTTAGATTCACCAATTAAACCAATGTCTGTAGAGCAAGCTGGATGTGTAGGTAATATGGATATGGACCTGGCGTGTAACGGAATCAAGGTCCCTGGAACTTTGACGCAGCACTACAGATGGTATAGCTTGACCAGTTGCAAAAGATGTAAACTTTAGTACCTCACTGGGACATTTCAGCTTTCCCATTTGTTTCAGAACTTTCCTCAGCCGCTCCCGTTCTTCTTGTTCGTCATAAACAGAGTCACCACTTACAATGGGCTACACATGCCAACAAAAACATGTATATTAGAATTTATTTATTTAAGTTAACAAGAAGAAAAACAGACATTTTAATTTTAACTATGCAAATTCGTTTTGGCAAAAATATACAATGTAAATGTCTTTTATACACCAGTTATTATTATTACAATTTCTTTGACACTGAATTAAGCCAAATATACTGTTACATAAAAGGTACTGGAGTAAAAAAAAACATTTTTAAAGTTGTGTTATTTATTGAATGAACATTTTTTCAAGCTGTCCATAAAAAGTAATTGCTCCCTAACAATTAATACAGTAACTGGTTGTAGCATTTTTAACCGCAATGACTGTAACCAAACACTTATGATTTATTCTTATGCACTGCCACAGGTATTTTACCGCCTTATTGCTTGTAGAACTGCTTTAATTCAGAAACACTGGTAGGTTTTCAAGAATCTATTGTTCTTTCTCATCCTGCCACAGCATCTCTATTGTGTTTAAGTCTGGACTATGAAAGGTTAGTACAAAACATTATCTTGTTTCTTTGCAGTCATTCTGATTTGGACTTGCTCTGCTGTGTTGTGGATTATTTTCTTGCTGCATAATTTAGCCATGCTTCTGCTCACACATGGATGGCTTAAGATTCTCCTTTAGAATACTGAGAACAGCTCATATTCCTTCAATTATGGCAATCTGTCGAGGCCTTTAGATGGCAAAGCATCCCCACACTATCACACTAACACCACCACGCATCTCCAACGTGTCAACCCTCTTCATTTCACATCCTAACATGAAGGAGCTGAAACCAAGTTCGCTAAGTCAGAAGGCTCACAAAGCTTTGTTAAGAGGAATTTTGTTGCTTGTTCTTTTGCTTTGGGCAACAGAGATCAATTGGAATATACTCTGATCCCAAAGAGCACTTTCCTTTTAGTAATTCCAGCTTGATTTCTGCTTTACGAAACTAGACCTCAAGCATAGTTCTGTTTTAATAATGGGCATTTAACACATCACTTCTAGGACTATGTTAAAGTCTGAAAATGTGTATAAATGTAATAAATTCTTCCTCACTTACAGTAGTGTTCATGTACAAAAGTCTTCTTTTATCCTAATGTAACCCTATTGCTTTAACCATAACAGGGAGTATTATGGTTCAAATGCCTTATATACTTAAGGATAAAATAATGGTAAAGAGTGGATTTCAGGCCAAGACCAAAAAGAATCTTTAGGTCCAGATCTTAGGGCAACACAAACTTTGCTACTAAGGCATGCAACCAAGGAACTGACTAGAAGATCACATTTAGTCAAAAAAAAAAAACAACAAAAAATATGGAAAAGGTCCTACCTAAATGTAGAAAAACTGTGAGAAAACTGTGATTAATGTAACATTTATTTTTCTAAAGGCAATTTTTCATATGTGTGTGATATGACTAGTTTATTTAGTCATTAAATTCAGAGTAATGTTCAAAGGAAGTGCAAGACCTAAAGATCTAAACTTCTTAGTAAAAAATAAAGGTTTTTAGTTCAGCTAGTTATAGACTTAAACGGGCTGGGGAATTAAACTTTTACATTCTATTTTTTAAATGTGCACTCAGCTATGTATGTGCTTAATGTTACTCTCCAAGTAAAAACGTCTTAATAAAATTTCACTGTGGCTGATATTTTTGTGCATAAATGGGAAGAAATCTGCAAACAACACAAGTCTCAAATCGAAAGGAGAATTAACTAAGGTGGTCCACTCCAGCCTTGCCAGTCTTTTGAGATTGAGCAAGTGAGTATACCAAAACCTTAAATTACTATAAATCTAAAAAATCACAGTTCTTCAAACAGGTGCACACCCAAGTAATCATGCAGCAATGTAAATAAACAGGCTATCAACAGGATGCATTTAATGTTCAGTGAGCAACATTCAGAAGAAAAGGTCGTTGCCTGACTTTAATGGAGTAAAATAGAGTTTCAAAGTTTGCACAGAATGAGAAATGCTTGTACAATATTTAGTGTTGGTTTTGGATCCTCTTATTTAAAATTATATCTTAGGCTAGACATCATACTATATGTTTTTTGTCATTCTGCAAAAACATACTGTAGCCTAATTTACAAAGTTTGCAGAATATAGCATTTGAATGAAATTATGTTAATGCAAACATGTCAATATAATCCGAAGCTCAAACAGATGGTTCGACTTCTTAACATGTTAATATACACTTCACAGCAAACATGAGCCAAAAGCTTTTTGCAAATGCATTTGGTCTCTGGTAAAAATACAACGACAGTCATCTTTTGGTGGTTATTGTTATTGTGTATGTTACAATACCATGCATCTTAAATAAAGATTTAGAAACACATAATATTCTGTTGATCTATGTGAATTTGTATTAAGAAACTCACCTCTTTGCATATTATACACAGATGCTACTTTAAACTACTATAATAATTATTATTATGGTTTTAATGGAAGATGCCTAGAAAAGTGTGTCTTTTAAGAGTACTGTACATCATCTTTAGCTGTAAAAATATAACAACTCTATGTTCCGACAATTTACCTTGTTAATATGCTCTGCCATCGTATGGTAGTTCAGTCCTGCTTTGGACTTAAACTGCTTTGAACAGTGTTCACACTTGAGGGCATCCTGTAGCTAAAAAAAAAAAGGGTTGATCAGATAAATATCTAAACAAAGATACAATATATTTATAGGACAAAAAAAAACGAGAAAACCAAATACTTTGATTAAATTCTATTCTTTGGGAAACAACAAATAGAATAGTATACCATCATATTAATTTCTTTTACATATATACAAAAATATGTATAACTTAAGCTTGGCTTAAGTATTCTTGCTTGCAGTAAATAACATGCAGAGGGGCATTTTCTTTCATTATGGTTTCTGGTGGAAAAGCAGCATTAGGCCATATTATGTTTTTTTTCTTTATATACTGTAAATTGCCATTAAGGGAAATCCTAGAATAATCTCTGTAAAATTTAAGTGGTCACTCAGGATGACAATGAAAGATGATACAATGATATACCTATTCTAAAACAATGTATTTTGTGTTTTTCTTTTGAAAAAAAAAAAAAGAATTTATTAAATCCTGACAAGTTGAAAGCAAAAATGTGTTTTCATACTTTCTGGCAGATTTCCATGTGTTTTTTGAGACCAGGAACAGTCTTTCTTGTAACAAGTGAGCAGGTGGGACAGAGGATTTCACCTTTCTCTGAGATTATGTGCTGCCACTGTTCTTCTTGGCTTCCTGAAAAGATGTGAAAATGCAAACAGCAACTTAGGTATGAGAGACTTTTGTAGAGGAACAGCCAACATGAACAAGACTGCAAACTAACAGAAGATATTCAGATGTGCAATTAAAATCCACAAGTTAAACTGTATTTAATAAACAAAAAAAGGAAACCTATCTGAAGACAAAATAGCAACTTCAAAAGCATAATGTCATTTTCTCACTTGTAGGATCATTATTTTTAGAAAAAAAATGCCATTTACAATATATGTGACCGGATGTTGTTATGTCTGCTGTAAAAGAAAACAACTTTTGAAAAATGAAGATGACCTAGATAAAATGTCAAAAATACAATCACAGAGACTGTAACCTGGAATCTATATTATCTATTGTGAAAGCCTGACTGTAAGTCAAAAATCAAAGTCTAAGGCAAAAAGGCCTTCACTGCTGATGCCATGTCTGGCACTCACCCACCTGGAGAGAAAGGACTCCTTCATCAGGTTACTCTTCTGGATTTTAGCTCTACCTTTAACACCATCATCACCAAAACACTGGTGAACAAAATGTTCCTACTTGGATTAAACTCCGTACTCTGCAACTGTCTTTTTGGTTTTCTAAACGTACCGGCCCCAGTCAGTCAGAATCCACGGCATTACATCTTCTACCATCATTTTCAACAAATGTGTGTGTTTTATGGGGTTATCATGGGCACCATTTAGTTACCAGGACCCAAATACCGAATATAATTTCTGCACATGGATGTTGGAATGACAATAAAAGATCCTTGATCCTTAATCAGAAGCCTGCTGTTGGACCAGGTTAACAGGAGTACCTATGATATTTGCAGTTCAAAATCAATGGCCCTACTTTAAGTGCTGCAGTTTAGAAATGCGAAACTTAGTGAGCCATCTAATTGTTTCCACCCAGTTTTAATCAAAATTCATTCATGGTTATCTCCAGACATAAATATAGAATGTTTGGCTTCAGTGAGACTAATGTGTCAGTGGAAAAATCAAAATTGATTTTCACATGTTAATTTTACAATTTTAAGTGGAAATGTTTTTGCATTGTGTAAAACTCCTGGATGTTACATCCCAGCAAAGACAGAACATTTGAGAACAAGCAGTTTTGGGATGTCTGCCCTGAATACTAAGACCTATGTTCAATGATAACATGACCTATCTTCTTCTAAAAAGTTGCCTCATGGTCCAGTATTTAGAATTTTTGTAGTCTGCTCCATTTTGTCATGGGACCAGACCCACTGATTTGCAAATTGTTTGCATTAATAGTTTTTGACATATATAATTTATTTAAATATTCATGTACTCTCAAGAGGCACACAAAAAATGGGCACATATTTACATACTTAAAGAAAAGTATAACTGAAGAACTGAGCTTGTCTGCCCTACCAGAGCATACGTTTGAAGAGAAAGAAATGAACACACACATTCACCTAGATCTATTCAAATCAACCTAGACACTTTGTACCAATCTGTCTTTGACACTTGTTTACTTCACTTGACCCAATGTGTTTAGTTTCAAATTTGTAATTATTCATCTGATTCAACTTCATATTCATTTTACTATACATACATGTGTGAATAATGAGCATTCTTTAAGTTAACAGACTTGATATATTATATTATCAATATCATTATATTTAATTTTACAGTACATTTGATTGTACTCTATTGTAAAACCTTCTATTGAGCGAGTTCCTGTAGTATGACTGAAGTGTAATTTAAATGGAAGTATCGTATCCATGCTGTATCCTTCCAAATACACAAATTAAATGTTTTAATTACACAATGATCTGAAAACTTTTGTTTCATCATTCATTCTACCTAACAGGTCACTTTATTAGGTAAATATTCTCAAGTCTTCATCAGGTCACAAAGTCTCTTTACAGTTTCTCCCTTTCTCTTCCTGTGTATCTATGTACATCTAAATGTTTTGGACCAGCATTAGTGACTTTTTCCCTTTTATAATATATTTTGTAAATATTTAAAAACACTCAAGTAAAAATGTGGAATGCACCATCTTTGAAATTTTGCTGACTTAAGTTACAACAACCTAGTATCACCAAATCCTAAATTTTAAATATAAGCTGGAGAAACACACATCACAGATCTTACTTTTCCATAATTTATTCAACAAAAGATAAGTCAAAATGCAGTGCCATGTGTGAGAGGGTAAACTCTGCACTATAATTTCCAAGTATCTCTTACCTCTAACTTGCCCGATTTTAGTCTCTAAAGACTGATAGTAAAAAAAAACAAAATCAGCAAATAAACACATGCTGAAAAATGAAAAAAGTGTAGAGGCTATGTAAGAGCCGTCCCAAGGGTATACAACTAACTCTTACACTTTATTTTTGGTTCCTCTCTAATATTATTAATTAAAGCTGGAGGACAAGGACAAAGCTATCTTACAATGTGTGCACAAATATCACAGACAAAAAGTAAAAATTGCATAGGCCTAATTTGTTAGAAATTTAATATATACCTATCAGCTTACAATATGTTAAGTATATGTATCCATTTTCCAGTACAAAATTTGCTGTTAAGGGACAGAAAATATGAGATGAGGTCATTGTTAATTTGGACATGTTATTTTTCAGTCGAAAACAAACAGTAAACATTTTAAACACTTTATCAAAAACAAAAGGCACAACCTTAAAAACCTAAAAGAACCAATACACAATTGTCCAAAAGATGAAAATGTTAACGTGAATTTCAGTTTCAATTGTTTTAAAAAATATATATCCTTTTATTCAGTTAATAAGAATGTATATACAGTGGTGCTTGAAAGTTTGTGAACCCTTTAGAATTTTCTAGATTTCTGCATAAATATGACCTAAAACATCATCAGATTTTCACTCAAGTCCTAAAAGTAGATAAAGAGAAACCAGTTAAACAAATGAGACAAAAATATTACACTTGGTCATTTATTTATTAAGGAAAATTATCGAATATTACATATTTGTGAGTGGCAAAAGTACGTGAACCTTTGCTTTCAGTATCTGGTGTGACCCACCTTTGCAGTAATAACTGCAACTGAACATTTCCGGTAACTTTTGATCATTCCTGCACACCGGCTTGGAGAAATTTTAGCCCATTCCTCCGTACAGAACAGCTTCAACTCTGGGATGTTGGTGGGTTTCCTCACATTAACTGAGCTGCTCACTTCAGGTCCTTCCACAACATTTCGATTGGATTAAGGTCAGGACTTTGACTTGGCCATTCTAAAACATTAACTTTATTCTTCTTTAACCATTCTTTGGTAGAACGACTTGTGTGCTTAGGGTCATTGTCTTGCTGCATGACCCACCTTCTCTTGAGATTCAGTTCATGGACAGATGTCCTGACATTTTCCTTTAGAATTCTCTGATATAATTCAGAATTCATTGTTCCATCAATGAAGGCAAGCCGTCCCGGCCCAGATCCAGCAAAACAGGCCCAAACCATGATACTACCACCACCATGTTTCACAGATGGGATAAGGTTCTTATGCTGGAATGCAGTGTTTTCCTTTCTCCAAACAAACACGCTTTTCATTTAAACCAAAAAGTTCTATTTTTGTCTCATCCGTCCACAAAACATTCTTCCAATAACCTCCTGGTTTGTCCACGTGATCTTTAGCAAACTGCAGATGAGCAGCAATGTTTTTTTTGATAGCAGTGGCTTTCTCCTTGCAATCCTGCCATGCACAGCATTGTTGTTCAGTTGTCCCCTAATGATGGAATCATGAACATGAACATTAGCCAATGTGAGAGAGGCCTTCAGTTGCTTAGAAGTTACCCTGGGGTCCTTTGTGACCTCGCCAACTATTACACACCATGCTCTTGGAGTGATCTTTGTTGGTCGACCACTCCTGGGGAGGGTTAACAATAGTCTTCAATTTCCTCCATTTGTATACAGTCTGTCTGACTGTGGATTGGTGGAGTCCAAATTCTTTAGAGATGGTTTTGTAACCTTTTCCAACCTGATGAGCATCAACAACTCTTTTTCTGAGGTCCTCAGAAATCTCCTTTGTTCGTGCCATGATACACTTCCACAAACATGTGTTGTGAAGAGCAGACTTTTATAGATCCCCTTTCTTTAAATAACACAGGGTGCCCACGCACACCTGATTGTCATCCCATTGATTGAAAACACCTGACTCTAATTTAACTTTCAAACTAACTGCTAATCCTAGAGGTTCACATACTTTTGCCACTCACAAATATGTAATATTCGATCATTTTCCTAAAATGGGCTAAAATTCCTCCAAGCCAGTGTGCAGGAATGATCAAAAGTTACCGGAAATGTTTAGTTGCAGTTATTGCAGCAAAGGGGGGTCACACCAGATACTGAAAGCAAAGGTTCACATACTTTTGCCACTCACAAATATGTAAAATTCGATCATTTTCCTTAATAAATAAATGACCAAGTGTAATATTTTTGTTTCATTTGTTTAACTGGTTTCTCTTTATCTACTTTTAGGACTTGAGTGAAAATCTGATTATGTTTTAGGTCATATTTATGCAGAAATATAGAAAATTCTAAAGGGTTCAAAAACTTTCAAGCACCACTGTAAGTTAGTTTAAAATTGAATTGGAAATTTAGTGACAAAAAAAAAAAAAACAAACATTCACCCTAATCTCTCATTCCATGCACAGACTATCTGTTTTGCTTGATGGCCAAAGAACACAAGGTTGCAAGAATGAACAGGATAATATTACATTTCCAAAACTGTGGTAAGCACTTTTGGCTAGTTTTTGGATCTAAACCGCTGTTACATTCAGAGGGCACACTCTACTGATAAAATCACATTCCACAAATGCTGCTGAAAAAAGACATCAGTTTTAGAGTCAGTGTTGGGTGTAGTCTGTATGCAAAAAGTTTACAGGGTCATAATTTTCATAGAAATGGAAACAACCACCAGTGTGTTCGCACGAAGCACAGCCTATGTCCTGTTAAAGCAGTAGTAGGTATGAAGTATAGGTTATTCTGACAAAGGCATGTACAACAATTCAGACTAACAAAAAGACAAATCTAGACACACAGACAGATAAAAGTGCAAATAGTTTGTAACCAATTTCTTTTTAAATCACTTTAATTTGCACTTATATTTATCTTCACCTGAAACAAGTGTATGAGACACAAACTTTGTAGGATTCCAACACTTTAATGAGGGGATGTGAAGAAATGACTATCAAATTTGAATACTTGAATAACCAGAAGACTTGTTAAATGTATTTCACCACCTAAATGCTAAGGAGAGGAACTACATAAAGTATATTTATAGTATATAGTATATGATGACATGGTGCTTTTTTACAATACACAAATCAAAGACTGAATTTAATATGACGCTCACATAAACAAAAATGTCAACTGTGTATGCTTCATATGCATCAGAAATACTCCAGTAATGTAAGAAAAAAGTTTTTTGTTTTTTTTTTACTTTAGTATGTTCATAAATTAAAATGATACATGTACTGCAGGCAAACTGTCCACTTAATGCAGAAGTTTTTCTTACAATAAAATAAATATACCACAGGACTATGCACCTGGAGAGTAGACTACAGACTCTTTTTTAAAGCTGGAGTTTGCGGACTTCTTTCTAGGCTCCTCCCTGCAAGTAATTCCTCCTGGTTGTTTTCCTCTCCCAGTTTTTTTATCCTCAGATTTTGGGAGTCCTGAAAAAAAGTCATTAGGAAATGAAGTATTAAATGAATCATGAAGAAAAAAATATTGATTATGAAAAAAATGCACCACCTTTTTCAAAAGGCCACAAAATATATTGAAGTTTATAGCCCATGGAGTTCAACATGTTGCAATAATAACTAATTAATCTATTTAAAAACAAACATAATGTGTATTGGATCAATAAAGGGATAAAATAAATACTGTACATTGAATTTTCAGTAAAGCTAATCCCAACATATTATTTATTTAATCTATCCAAAAAAACAATTTATATTGTGCAAACAAATGGATTTAATACTTAATGTATGTATACAGTGCATTCAGACCCTATCACTTTTTTCACATTTTCAGCTGTCACTGAAGCTACTCCTCTGTCTGGAGATGACACTGTTAAGTGGATGCAGTGGATTCTTCATGATTGACAGGAGTTTGTTTAGCGCCCGTCGCTCTGCCACAGATGTTAAACTGTCCAACTTTACTCCTACAATAGAGCCTGCCTTCTTAACAAGTTTGTCCAGGCGTGAGGCGTCTTTCATCTTTATGCTGTTTATGTTATGTTTATGCTATTTTTATGTTGCAGCCTTATGGTAAAATTGTTTAAAATTTATTTTTTCTCATATCAAGCAACACTCAATACCCCAAAACGATAAAGCAAAACATGATTTAAAACATTTTTTGCAGTTTTTTTTTTAAATTAAATACTAATATCATATTGATACAAATATTCAGGCCCTTCACTCAATACTCAGATTCCAGCCTGTGGCTTTTCTTGGGTATGACACAAGTTTTGGATTTGGGGTTTCTGCCATTCTTCTTTGCAGGTGCTCTTAAGGTCTCATGGATAGGGATAATTAATGAATACCATTTTTATGTCTTTCCAGAGATGTCTGATTGGATTCAAGTCGTTGATTAGCGCTTAGGGTCATTGTCCAGACTGAGATCCAGAGCTCTCTGGAACTGTTTTTCATTGAGGACATCTCTATATTTTATATCATTCAGCTTTCCCTCGACCCTGACTAGTCTCCCAGCCCCTGTTGCTGAAAAACACCATCACAAGATTATGCTGCCACCACTATGTTTAACCATTTAAACAGTACTGCACAGGACAGAATGGAATGCATTGGAAGAAAATGTTAGGTGTTAAAGAAAATGGTCTTGATATTTAACTCTTTTTTTAAATAAATCTGCAAAAATTTTCTTGAATCTTGTTTTCACTTTGTCATTCTGAGGTAATGAATGTTGCTTAATGAGGGAAAACATGACTTAAAACAATTTTAATACAAGGCTGCAACAAAACAAGATGTGAAGAAAGTGACAGGGTCAGAATACTTTCTGAATGCAATGTGTATTTGTATTTTCAGTAAAACTAACCAAAATATCCTTTTAACTATAATTGATGTTTGGTCCCCAAGTGTTAGGGATGTGCACAAAATACTAGTCAAGATTCAAAGCAGGATGGAAAATATTTCACAATAGTTAAAAGCAAACTGAAAACATGCTAGAAACAAGAACAAGAATTGTAAATAAAAGATTAAAGGCGCTGCTCTAAAAGTGGTGATCTGTAAAAAAATATTTCGAACACAAGATTTATCCTCCTCTAGGCAATGTGTAGAAAAACCATGAAGAGAAGATCACCACTATCTCCTGCCATTTTTCCATGATGAAGACAACTCTGTCTTGGCAGCTTTAATGTGACAGGCAAGCTGCCCATTTTAATACTCCTGCCTATGGATGCAAGATACACTGCTACTTAAGACTGTAATGGTATTTTATTTTTCATATTATTTTTAGCATACTGCTTATAATATATAACTAACTACATGCGTAGGTAGTTCCCCTGCTTGTCTAAGGTTATAGAAGGAAAAGGGGAAGGTGCTTTGTACTTTGACTACTTCTGTAGCACCCTCCTATTCACAATTTATGGATTGAATAAATACTACATGGATTAAGGTTTGGGAGCACTTCTAAAGGGATCAAAGCCTCTGCCAAATTCTTTGTTGACAGGTAAAGGCTACCATCTCCAAAAATCTAGACTATGCAGAAGATGTGGCTTGCTACCAAGACATACACCTGAGAATACCTTCTTGAAAAAGTGTTCTTGGTCTATGGTACACTGATCCTTACCTTACTGTGGAACAGATTGGTCCTGTAACTTACCAGCTTGCTTTGCTGGCTCATTTGCAAATTCACCCCTCCTTTTATGTTTTCCATCTAATTCTAGTAAATAAGCTGAGGCTCTGAGCATGAATATGAAATATAGAGGATTCCTAACTGTAGAAAAAGAGGTTTTAGAGTGGACAAACCTGTACATTGGATGGGTTATGGTTTGGAGGAATACACATTACATCATATCATATATTGCTGATTTGATTATACCTTATTGTCCATGCAGATCACTGTGATCATCTGATCAGCACTTGTTGGTGGTTCCAAAGATATGTCTAAAATTAATGGCCAATGCTTTTTTGTGTAGCATTTAGATTTGGAACACATTATTTATGGTCATCAGATTAGCCTTACCAATCATGCTTTTTAAATTTAGATTTAAATACCTATTTTTTTCTTGTGTTAAATTTTTGTTAATGTGTTCTTTTATATGTGTGTGTGTTTGTATATATTTTACTTGTGGTGTTATATTTTTATTGTTTTTTTCTTAACTTATAGACTCCTGTACAGAACTTTGGTCGACCTTGGTTCTTTTAAAATAAGCTTTATAAATAATACTTGCTTACTTACATGTCAGGTTTGTGAGATTTTTTAAAACTCTTTTTAAGAATATGCAAGAACACCAAGTTCTATGTTATAAAATACATGTTGTTACAAACAGAATTTTATATTTTGGCCACAAGAGAAACAGGGCAACTACAGGTGTTCATCCCAAACATCTACTTTTGATTCACCTCCTGCCTTTATTAAATAAGCTGTTATTTCCCATTGCCAGAAATGTATAACATCATGGGTCTGACAAATGTTTAAGGTAATGTAGCAAATTGTTGTTTGTGTGTGACATTAATAATTGCTCTTGTAAGCTTTTTCTCATTAATTAACATAGAGGTAAGTGTTATACTGAAGTAGCTACTTCCCTTTAGTATTCAGTGTCATTTGCACCTGTGTCTGTACTGTTCATTACTAACTGTTAGTATCTGGATACAATTAAAGGAGTAAGCTCAATAATGAAAGATTAATTAAAAAGAATATGGCAAAAGAAAGATGACATTTAAAAATAGAGCGTAAAATGCAAATTTTAAAATTTTGTTTACAAATAAATATACTACCACATATTTATGAATGTACAATATGTGAAAAAAGACTGATTAAACAATTCCATCATTTAGAAGTAATACTGTACAATTTATTTGTGAAACAGGCTGGAATGAAGAAATTCCGCAGTCACATTGGTACCACAGGACTGAACTTGGGAAACCCTGGTCAGTGTATTAAGGCAGCTTTACTAGAATCAATGCCAGTATGAGGACAAAGGTCTGCTAAAGGGGGAAGAATTGATCAGGAAAAAAATACTTATTTTTCTCTTAGGATGAAAATCATTTCTTTACTTATTTGTACACTCATATATACTGTTAAACAAAAGGAAAAAATCTACCAAACCCCCAATTCAATGTTAAATACCGTGCTAAATGTTTGATACAACCTGTTGAGTACTCCATTATGGTAAGTTTTATACATGATTGATGATTACTTCATCATGAATACATTTTGCATGGCTCCCACAGTATTTCACTGTCTCTAATACTAGCCAAAATGTATGATTTAAACCCTAAGCCCTTTAATTAGCAAGCAATAATTTAAGCAGGTAATTCATTAGCTTCAGAATTTGTAACATTTCTCAAAGTACATCTATAATAAATGACAAGCTGGTGCAGCTAATTCATTTCAGCCGTTTAATGGATTTGAGATTGTTAAAACTCATACACAATACAGGGCTAGAAAGGCCACAGTAGATCCTGGTTGTGTTGAATACAAGGCAGGAATCAGTGCTATAGAGGGTTCCACATCATAGTAGGGCACACTCACACATACACACCCACAGAGGGCCAATCCAGAACAGCTTATTAACTTAACATGTACATTTTGAGGATGTGGGAGGAAATCCCACACACAGAGACAGAGCTTACATATTCCACATAGATAACCACCAGGGTGGGATATGAACCCTGGATAATGACTTTGTGAGGCAGCATCACTAACAACATAAAAATAAACTCAAAATACTCTATATCTAGACATTCTACAGATACAATTTAACTTTAGCATTAGCAGTGCAGTATCAGGTACAATAAAAATATCGGGGTAGCAAATTTACTGTGTATGCTTTTTCATACAAGGCACTTTATAGCATCAGAATTTTAATTTAAGTCATTATTATTACTTAGCAGATGCCTTTATCGAAGGTGATTTCCAACTTTACAGAAATGCAATTGGGTACAATTATTTTTGTTTTTCCAGCTGGAGCACAGGCATTTGAATGATGTGTTCATGTTCATAGGGTTACAGTAGTGGGATTGAAACCCACAACCTCAAGGTTTGAAGTCCAAAGACTTTACCACTAATGCACACTTCCTGCCTTTTGCTTGGAAATCTAAAATTCTTAGCATCTATACTAATAAAAGGCAAAGCCCTCACTCACTCACTCACTCACTCACTCACTCACTCAATCACTAATTCTCCAACTTCCCGTGTGGGTGGAAGGCTGAAATTTGGCAGGTTCATTCCTTACAGCTTCCTTACAAAAGTTGGGCAGGTTTTATATCGAAATTCTACGCGTAATGGTCATAACTGGAAGCTGTTTTTCTCCATTTACTGTAATGGAGATGAGCTTGAACGCCGTGGGGCAGAGTTTCGTGTGACATCATCACGCCTCCCACGTAATCACGCAGTACATAGAAAACCAGGAAGACCTCCAAAAAGCGCTGAAGAAAACATGCATTATATAATTGAGAAGGCAGCTAAACAATAAGAAGCGGCGGTGACATATACAACCATATTCATGAGTTCTGCTACTTCGGAAACAAAGCACGATGTAAACCTACACTTTAAATTAAATTCATAGACAGGCTGTTGCTGGCGTTTGTAATTTAGTGCCTGCCCATATAAGGCCGTCCGTCAGCGGCAATCCAATAGCAAACTCCCACTAAATATTCACGGGTGAAGGACTGTGCTTATGGAGAGGAAGATGAGATGGTCAGGGTGGTGTTTGACACAAACTCAGCGAAACTGCGAGAGAAAGTTTTAAGTGCCAGGACTAAGGTAACATTAAATACAGCCATGGACATAGCACGAGATGGCACCAGCACAGCTGGGAACCTTCGATGCATGTACACCGTGGCTCACGTGAACTGGCGCAGTGCACAGATAAAAGCAACAGTTCCAAAGAGCTGAACAAAACCGAATTACACAATTGAAAAGGCAGCAAAAAATATGAAGCGCCTGATAAGCATATTCATAAATCCAGCTACTGCGGAAACAAAGCACACGGTGGAAAAAGTCAATGTCCCGCTAAAGGAAGACAGTGTAAAAAAACCCGTGCATGCAGTGTGTCAGGTCTCAGATAAAGAAGAAGACGAGCTGTTTATTGATGCAGTAAGAAACGAATCGATGAATGAAACCTGTCATCTTTACAACGATTGACAAACACGGAATGTAACTTGAACACAACACATCCTACAAATACGAACCTGATTGAAAGAAATAATGATAATCAAATCCTTGATGACAGCAACACTCAGTAACACTCACAAAACAAATACTGTATATTGACAGTCATGTTACGCTATTTTTAAAATGTTCCCTTTTCTTTTTCTAGCTTTTTTAACACACTACTTCTCCGCTGCGATACGCGGGTATATATATATGTATATATATATCCCGATCTACATACTCGAATAATGGATACTTTATTCGCCATCAATGATTGTTTTGGTAAAGCCATACTCAGTGTATTCATTAGATGAACGGTAAAAAAGTAAGAGCGAGGGAGGATGCAGGCTGTAGTCTTGGCGTCAACTCTATCTGAATTGCGCGATCACATTTGAAAAATATATCTTTTCAAGTTCTATTTAGTCCATATGTGTCAAACTCAAGGGCCACGGGCCACATCCGCCCGCGCGTAATTATATCCGCCCGCGAGATCATTTTATATACTGTATTATTGTTATTAATGGCCGGGTATATGAAGCGCTGGTAACACAATAAACTACAGATCCCATAATGCAGCGCTTCAGCTGCCTTGCCGTAACTTACGCGTTAATCAAGTCTAGCTTATGATGCTGCAAGTTATTGCGAAGCTAGCTCACACGATGCTGAGAGAAAAGTTGATTCTGAAAATAGAGCCTTTAAAACCGATGGGAGGCTGAGTATATGTTTACTGAACCCGTGTGTCTCATTTGTGGAGCTAATGTGGCTGTAATTACAGAATTTAATCTAAGACGGCACTATGAGACAAAACATCAGGGTAACCTGAATGCAATGCAGAAGATACAGAAAGCAGAATAATTAAATAAGAATCTGACACTTCAGCGGACGTTTTTACCCGTGCACAATCACAAAGTGATTTCAAGTGAAGCTGCTTTTATGGGAGACACAAATGCACCAGTGCAATTTGCCCCACTTTCCCTGTTGCCAAGTAATGTTAAACCAAGTCGTCACTACGGTGTTCCCAAATCGCACTTTGCTGATAAACTGAGCGCACTGAGTTTGCACGGCGCTTTGGTGACTTTGAAGAACAAAAAAAGTCCGTCTACATGCGGCTCGAACCTTGTGCATGTTTGGTAGCACATATCTGTGTGAGAAGCTCTTCTCAGTGATAAAGACTAACAAAACAGCACACAGGAGTCGCCTCACTGATGAGCACCTGCAATCCATCCTGAGAATCTCCACAACACAGAACCTCACACCAAACATAAACAAACTTGTTGCCAAAAAGATGCCAGGCGTCCAGCTCTAAAATGACATATGAGCAAAGACAACTGAATGATTTGATTTGTTATTGCTGAAAGGAACACATTTTATTTATATTTCCAGGTTTTGTTATGCAGCATGTTCATATTTGAATTTGTATAATTTTGACAGGATATATTTTTATGGAGAGCAAAATCTTTTGGGATATTTAAAATCTAAGTTTATTTTTATATAAAATTTACATAAGAGTAAAGAAATTTGAATGTTTGTTCTTTTAATGTTTACTTTATTTCTAACTTGTATAATTTAGACAGGATATATTTTTATGGAGAGCAAAATATTATAAGTTGTTTAAGGTTTGAGTTGATTTATTCAGGAATAATATTCCTGTCTGTTTTTACCATTCCTACCAAAGATATTTCTGTCGACTAAATAAAAATTCCTTCTATTTAAAATTTAAATAGAACTTGAACAAATACGATAGTTCATAATATCCACGCAGACTTGCACGTAAGAGCGGGAGTTATCCATTTTAACAAGCAGCGTATTGCACTGATCCGAAATAGCTGTGTGTGTATATATGTAGATATGTATGTATATGTATATATATGTTTATATATGTGTGTGTGTATGTATATATATATATATATATATGTATTTGTGTGTATATATATGTGTGTATGTATATGTATGTATATATATATATATATATATGTATATATGTGTATATGTATAGATATGTATATATATATATGTTTATGTGTGTGTGTGTATATATATATATATATATATATATATATATATATATATATGACAACAACACTCATCACTCACAACAGTGACAAAACAATTACATTGACAATCATGTTACGTTATTTTCAAAATGTTTCCTTTTCTTTTTCATTGCTTCTTTAACACACTACTTCTCCGCTGCGAAGCGCGGGTATTTTGCTAGTTTACAATAAAAGTAAATTGCTATAACAAAATGTAATTAATCAAAAAATCCTTATTCTATATAGAATTTTTCAAAAAAAGCTCAATTACCATTATGTACATTTTACCATTTTCTTCATTAAAGTGTACGTTTGATTGCTTTGTTCATTAAAGTTTATAGACTTAATTTTTTACTTGTTTGAAACAACATCTCTTTTATAATAACACTAGCAGGAGTACCCGGCGTTGCCTGGAAATCTATAACCGGTGAATTTCCGAAATGAAAGAAACAGAATACAGAAATAGAAAAAAAGTTTTCTCTTGGGATACACTATATTTTTGTTTTCCCTTGTGGTGAGAAAATGAACAAATTCTGAGGATTGCCAACTGTAGAACATGCTACGTAGAGTTGTCCATGTGAAAAGCATGGATTTTCGAAATTGATGCCTGAAACTTGTAGTGATTGTCCTTGAGCCTTATTAATTGACACAGCAAAAGCCAAACAAACAGGAAATTAGAGCAGTTTGAAATTTGGAATCAGCGGTATTCTTGGTATGAAAACATCTTTACGTCTTGCGCAACGTGTCATGATCGTTGCTTCAGAAATACTGTATTACACAGTAAGGACCGTCTGTGTTGAACCGTGCTGATATCTAACAGATGTTGGCGATGGTAAGTACAGAGAGAAGTGACATATAACCGCTGCTGCATGTGTGGAAAATGGCGGAGGAAGGATGCTGTGTTTTTAAGGTGAGTCTCTGTTCAAACGTGCTGCTATATAACGGACGTTGGCGAATGAAATACAGCACTATCAGTGCGTGTGGGAGTGTTTGACCCGCTGAAACGCGGGTGTGTGAGCCGGTCAAACGCACTGGGTCGTTCACGTTTTACATCCAAACGGCAGTTCCACTTCACCCAATCAAAGCAGTCGGCCTTCTGATACTTGGGACACTTGCGCCATCTCTTGGCAATTTAAAAAAACATCTGAGCGACGCACAGAGACCAAAGCTGCCGCTAGATGGCGCCAGTGATGTCAGCAGGTCACATTTACTGAGTTGTTCACGTTTTATAATTAATAATTTTATAATTATTCCAAAAATTATTATTCTAAAATGAAAGAAACAATATAGAAACAGTTTTGTGATTCACATTTCATTGTAATAGGTAATATAAATGCTCATTCCAGAGCCTTTGGATACACTATATTTTTTGTTTTCCCTTGTGGTGAGAAAATGAACAAATTGTGAGGTTTGCCCACTGTAGAACATGCTACGTAGAGT
This sequence comes from Polypterus senegalus, assembly GCF_016835505.1. Lineage (NCBI taxonomy): Eukaryota > Metazoa > Chordata > Cladistia > Polypteriformes > Polypteridae > Polypterus > Polypterus senegalus. The sequence goes on from NC_053167.1 coordinate 53,044,118, forward strand.
TGTCCGTGTTAAAAGCATGGATTTTCGAAATTGATGCCTGCAAGTTGAAGTGATTGCCCCTGAGCCTTATTAATTGACATAGCAAAAGCTAAACGTACAGGAAATTGGAGCAGTTTGAAATCAAAGGGTAAATCATTTGGAATCAGCAGTATTTTTGGTATGAAAACATCTTTACGTCTTGCGCACCATGTCATGATAGTTGCTTCAATAATATTTGGATAGAGAGTCTTGACACAAAGGCGAGTGGTATTACACAGTAAGGGGCGTCTGTGTTGAACCGTGCTGCTATCTAACGGATGTTGGCAATGGTAACTACAGAGAGAGGTGACATACAACCTCTGCTCCGTGTGTGTACAATGGCGGGGGAAGGATGCTGTCTTTTTAAGACGAGTCTCTGTTCAAACGTGCTGCCATATAACAGTCATTGGCGAATGAAATACAGCACTATTAGTGTGTATGGGAGTGTGACTCGCGGAAAATTGGGTGTGTCAGCCGGTCACGCATACTGGGTCATTCACATTTTACATCGATACGGCAGTTCCCCTTCACCTGATCAAAGCAGTCGACCTTCTCATACTTGGACACTTCCGCCATCTCTCGGCAATTTAAAGAAACATGGGTAAACAGCGACGCACAAGGACCAAAGCTGCTGCTAGATGGCACCACGGTGAAGTTCTGTTGCAACGTGCAGCCATCTTACGTACGGGGATGTGTGCCGAACGTTGTGTCTGTGAAAAGATTCCCTCCGGTTCACCACAAACATTTTTCCGAACCAAACATACCCCATGACCTTCTCTTGGTCACAAAGGAGTCCCATGCCCAGTTTGGTGGTGATCGGACGCCCGGTACAGATTTGTATGGCGGACAAACAAACATACATACATACACACATACATCGACTCTGCTTTATATATTAGCCTAGCAGAGTACCTGGCGTTGCCCCGGAGTGTATAACCGGTGAATTTCCCAAATGAAAGAAACAGAACAAAGAAATAGAACAGTTTTCTGATTCAAATTTTATTGTAAGTTCCTCCACTCTGGATTGTGCCTGCTGTGGCGTTTCAGACGACTTTGAAATAGACTTTCTTGTGGCATCTGAAGTGGACCTTCAAACTCTATGTCTTTTTTTCGGTGGCTTTGGTATATTAGTGAAAAGCAAGACAATTATAATGTGTTACATGGTATCACGTATGGAATAAGGACCACAGTGAGATTGATTTACGTTATTTACAATATGTCGGAAAGCGTTTTATTGAACTGTGCTGCCATCTAACGGATGTTGACGATGATAACTACAGAGAGAAGTGACATACAACTGGTGCTGCGTCTGGGGAAAATGGTGGGGGAAGGATGCTGTGTTTTTAAGGCAAGTCTCTGTTCAAACGTGCTTGCATATAACGGACATTGGCGATTGAAATACCGCGGTATCAGTGCGTGTGGGGGTGTGACCCGCTGAAACGCGGGTGTGTGAGCCGGTCAAATGCACTGGGTCGTTCACGTTTTACATCCAAACGGCAGTTCCACTTCACCCAATCAAAGCAGTTGGCCTTCTGATACTTGGGACACTTGCGCCATCTCTTGGCAATTTAAAAAAACATGGGTAAAGAGCGACGCACAGAGACCAAAGCTGCCGCTAGATGGCGCCAGTGAACGAGAAGTACGGGGAGATGTGCCGAAAGTTGTGTCGGTGAAAAGGTGCCCTGCGCTTCACCACGAACTTTTTTCACAGCCAAATATACCCCATGATCTCCTCCTGGTCACAAAATAGCCCCAGTTTGGTGCCGATTGGACGCCCGATGCAGATCTGTATGGCGGGCAAACAAACATACATACACACATACATACATACAACTCTGTTTTATATATTAGAAGATAATAAAAGTATTTTATGCCTGTTTAATGCAACAGAATTTCAGAAAAAGAAATTGTCGTATTTCTGGTCACCCTGCCCTAGGGTTAATAAGACATAGCTAAATAATCCACTTAAATCATCTGTAATTATCATGCAACTCAAAAGGCTAACATACAGCTATATTATTAACATTTATATTTAATGAATTTTCATCTAAAATATTTTCATCTTTGTTGTTTTAACAGAAAACACTAAGCCCAGTCTTAATGAATAATATGCCTTAAGAAATGTAAGCAAACTCAAAGTATATTGGTGTATCAAAAATAGATATTTTCAATTTTTTAAAAATGTTTTAAGAATTTTTCAATCAATTTTAAGACATAATAAATACATAATTGAAACTAATTTCCTAACATTTGGTTTAATAAAACAGTACGTATAAAAAAAGAAAAGCTTTTCTGTATTCTATCTCTGTGCTACTTAACTAGTCACCTGGGGCCTGATGTATAAACGGTGCGTACGCTGTATTATATTATGTGTATAACTGTTTACACGCTTACTTTGAGATGCATAAAAACTAAACTTGGTGTAAAGCCACACACATTTTAACGGCTGCCTTAAACCATGCATATGGTTTTGCAAACTGGCGGCACCCAGCATCAAATCAGAGCTACTGTTTGTGTCATTTCCCTTTCTTTTTAAGATTCACATCCATGACACGGGCTGTGTCAAATACACCAATATTAATAACATGTTGTTTACAAATTTAAGGCAATTTATTTTAATCATTCTGTAACAATATAATGGTGCACAGAATGGTCTAACTATTCCAAATACCATAGCTGCTTTAGTGTTGTTACTCTTACACCACCATTGAGAGTATTTTAACCCATTGTATCCGTTTGTGGTTTCATAGCTTCTGAACAGTGAGTTGTGTCGAGAGCGCAGAGGATTATCGGGGTACAGCTTCCAACCGTGGAGGACATTAATAGCACATGCTGCCTAAGGAAAGCCACCAGCATCTCCATGGATTACACTCACCCCATGCCGCAGTCAATTTGAACTTCTCTCATCTGGCAAATGCTTCAGCACCTTTCCTGCATGGATCCCGATGCTCAGAAACAGTTTCATCCCAAAAGCTACAAATGCACTCAATCAGTCCATCAAGTGCTCTGGGTAGAACGGTTTGTACTTATAATTACAATTACCTCACTGTAAACCTGCACTACAACTGTAATATTTTGCACAACCTTAGCCACTTTATGAATAATATGCACTCTGCACTATATGTATATGTATTACGGTTAAATACAGTATTTTTTTTTTTATATTATTATTATTATTATCATCATTTTATAGGCAAGTAAGTTTATAGTGGAGCTGCACATTGAATCTCACTGTACCAAACAATGACAATAAAGGAATTCAATTCAATGCAATAGAGTGTGCATTTACAGTAAGATTATGATTGTCTTCTAAGTCAATTTAGATTTCCAAGAGATATCCTCTTGGAGCTGTGTGCTGTTAGAATACCAGAACATATACTTGATGTAATTTTTATGATGAAATGCTTTAAAGTATATATATTACATTTTACAGATAAATTATTAACTTAATTTAAATAATGTACACTGTTAATAATTAAACATGTGGGGGTACGGTGGTGCATCAGTAGCAATGAGCTGGCTCCCCGTCCAGAGATTGTTCCTGCCTTGCTGGGACTGGCATGACTCTGAATGAATCGAATATTTAAACATGTATAACAAAGATTTTTCGATGTTCCTTAAAAGTTTTGAAGAATAGCTGTTCTAAGCTTACAGCTGGTTTTACATTTATTACAAATGCTGATGGTGTGGCGATTGGTCACGTGGAGAAAGAAAATGGGAAGGAAAGGAATTGGGGGTTGGTATGTTTGACAAAGACAGTATTGCTACAATAAATAATTTCATCCAGGGTCTCATGCATCATAGCAAACATCTTGTGAGGCAGGAAAAATCCCTGGATGGGGAGCCAGGTCATTGCTACTACTGTGCCACCGCGCTCCCACATCACATGTTTAATACATGCTTTAATGCATTTCATCATGAAAATTATACACCTTAGTATTCTAAAATGTTACACTACAACTGTAATATTGCACAACTTGAACTACTTTCTGAACCATTTGCATGAATGTAATGTATTCTCTGTGGCGAACACTGCCTGCTGTTGGCTTAAGAGAAAGCCCATTTAAGAAGCACATAGCATTTAACGACTAGGTCGGGAACACAAAGAATACGAAGCATTTAATGTGCTACTTTAGTTACGAAGGGATTTGAGAAATTCTAGTAAATTAAGTACTGATTTTAAGATGAAGTTTATGACATTCTACTTTAATGACAAAATAAAATATGAGATTAAAGTGGAAATTTTGAGATTAAAGTTGACATTTTGACTTGAATCTCGACATTGACCTTTTTTCTTCAGCGTCCCTATTTTTTTTCTTCTTCTCTGTGGCCCTAATATGTTTCCGTTTAACACTCAGACACTTGCCTTTTCACGTCGACTTTGACACCCAACCACTTCTATTTTTATTTTGGGCATTGTGCAATTTCCTGAACTTGAAATCTTGAGTGCCATTTCATCAGTTTTCTTTTGTTGCTCAGACTAAGCCACCAAATTGCATGTTTTTCCTTGCCTCCAATTCACTGAGCAGGACCTCCACTTCGCATTTGGAGAGATCTTCATTTTTATACGTGCTTTTACCATCATCTTTAAAAAAAACACTGAAAGGAAGGGGCTATGTATATTGATTTGCATATTCAAATATGCAAACTTCTGGGAGGATGCGGGGTGGAGCAGTAGGCACATGCATGTGTGTTAAAATTCATGTTTATTAGTATTTATAAAGGGGAAGTGCATGGAAGTTTGCTTATGCACAGTTTTATGTATCTGAATTTTTCTGTGTATACTAATATACTGTGTATATTAGTGTAAATTCTACACACAACGTTATACATGAGGCCCCTGGTGAGTCAAGTATAGGACTTCTTGCTGAAATAGTCTTTGACAAATTGAATTCAATTTAAGTAAAAGACAACTTCATGCCACTCAGTTGCTCCTATCAGTTCCCTCAATAACAGACATATTTTACCATCTTATTATATTCTTACAGCTTAGCAACAGTGTGACATACACATACATGTCTGATGTTCATATAAATTAAAATGTGCTGGCTTTAACAGTAAGGGGATGTGGTCTTAAAAGTCCACAATTTCTAATGTAGTTTTCAAAATACTGTTATTTTCTACTACCAAATATGTATATTCTTTGTTTTGTGATTTTTAACTTTTCTGTTCACTGACAAAGTGTTATAGAAAGACAGACAGATAGAACTAATGGTGATGATCTGTAGTTAGCACACTTTTATAGCAGCTTTGGAAAGTCAAAGGTGGTGTTGTGGGTAACTTCACATTTACACCATTGTTAGAGGAAGTAAACAAAAAAAACTGAATATATATAATGACTTTTCAAACAGTAAGGATCTGGGTAATCCAAACCAGGACCTACAACATATATCTTAAAATATGAATAAGTTCATATTGATGAGTGCATAAATGTGCATGGAAATACATTTATGCAATTACAAAAAAAACTGAATATATATAATGACTTTTCAAACAGTAAGGATCTGGGTAATCCAAACCAGGACCTACAACATATATCTTAATATGAATAAGTTCATATTGATGAGTGCATAAATGTGCATGGAAATACATTTATGCAATTTTCACACTTGAATGCATTGTCAAGTTGTTAATGATTATTGTGTCTTTGTTATCTAAAGTTAAACAAATTAGGACTTTTCCAGAACTTATTTTAACTATTCCATGTGCAACTATATTATTTAAAAATTGTTTGCATTATTTCAGAAATATTCTTGAAACTATAATAAAATATAGTGTCTTGGGGAAAGAAAATATATGAAATTTGCAATTCTAGCTGTTGATTAAATTTTTTACTGTAAAAATGATTCTTTGGAAATATGAATGTTATACCTTTTTACTAGAGCAGAATTGGAAAAATTAAGAATGAACAAAAATTATGATACATACTATGAACAAACTATTCTTATTTTCCTAGTAATTGCTCCCATTTCCAACAGAATTAGCACAAGGTTCTCCAAAGCAATTAAGAGATTAATCTAAAATGACACCAATATACACAGAAATTCAGAAGGGTCCTCATTATAAACATGTCGAAATATTTCCATACGATCAGTAAATCCCAATTTTTTTGTTTTAAGTTGTGTAAGATATGGCCGGCCATTCATCCCAGCCAATACCCCCAAGCCGCCAGGTGGAGCCCTCCTTGCAGCATGGAGGTCCCCAGAAGACCAGCAGGGCATCATGGACAATGTGGTTTTTATGCACAGCCCTGCTGGATGCCATGGGGGCCACAGGAGGGAGCTGCAGGGAGGACCGAGGGCTTCTTCGTGCCCTGTGACCCGGAGGTTCGTCATAGGAAGAGCGACGGACTTCCGGGTTGAAGAAAAGGACTATTTAGCCTGACCCGGAAGGAATAAAGACTTGTGGACTGTTGGGCAGAAACACCTCCGGGTCAGGGAGTATACATACAGTGTATACAGTGTCATCTCCAGGCAGAGGAGTAGCTTCAGTGACAGACTTTTGTCACTGTCCAGCTCCACTGACAGACTGAGGAGATCGTTCCTCCCCCACACTATGCGACTCTTCAATTCCACCCGGGGGAGTAAATGCGAACATTAATTTTATTTTAATTCTTTTCATTTTTATTACTATTTAATTTAATATTGTTTCTTTGTATCAGTATACTGCTGCTGGATTATGTGAATTTCCCCTATCTATCTAAGTATCTATCTATCTATCTAAAAGGACTATGGGAACTCCCAGACAACGAGCTGAGTTGGGAGGCAGGGTGGCTAAGCGTCTGGGAGTTTGGAGGATTGGTTATTTGTTATTATTGTTGGTTTATTAGAGAATTGTTGGATCGGAGCGTGCTTTGTGCACATAATTATTATAATAAATAATAATTGGACTTTTATCTGGTGTCTGACGTGTGGTCTGAGGGTACAAGGGTGCGAGGAAGCCCTTAATCTGTCACAGTTGACAATTTGTAATTAAAATATAGACAAATACTTGAATGCTTGGCAAGTACAAGATGCAGTTCACTGCCTTACATTAACTACAAAGTGATATATCTCACTGAGTGATAACAGTTAATCAAGTTTTTTTTATTTTAAAGTAACCACCTATCCATTCTGGTATTGACAATAATTATCTGAAAGAAAGCACGTGGACAGAGAAGCAAAACCATTTTCAGTTCACTGGCATATAACATTTTATCTTTAAGAGTGCAATGACTTTGATCAAGGTAGCCATGAACAACACAATGTAAAACTGAAGTGGAACATGCTTGTAATGGAAAAAGCTAAAAACAATTACTTTTATCCACATAAACTGTGCAATAGTTCCACCTGAGACCTCGTGAATAAAGCAGACTTTATTACACCAATCAGTGCAAAAAAATCTCACATTAACTAGGCAACATAATATAATAAAAACACCTTAGAGCTCATACAGCATGATATTCAGACTTGCATGGAGCGGTTTAATACTGCCATTTGAAATGTTCATTAGTGGGGTGCCTTGTACCTAACAGAGCTGTATAACGCCATCCCAATATCCATTAATAGAGTAGTCATGTCTCACTAAGCTCAGTGATACATCTATGCATAAAGTTTACAAACAGACAACCATGTCAATAGTTACTCAGCAGAACAGACACGAGGAATTACCTTTTGCAATGAAGTTATACCACTATGAAATGGCTTATACTTTACGTATCTTAGATGAGTGACGCGGTGGTTAGCGAGTTTTAATCTTGAGTGAGAGAGCCACATAACACTAGAATATGTCATAAAATATGTTATACTATTACGGTGCAGCTGAACATATGCAAAATATTAGTGTAATCAAGCTATTTTAGTCTTCCAGAACAGCATCCAAAGAATAAAATTGAGAAGAAAATGCTTCAATAGCAATGCTGCCCAAATCAAATGAATAAATATTATGAAGTTTTACAGTCAAAAATGCTGAATATTTTCTAAACATCAAGCCTGTTAATATACAGTAGGCGTTAACATAATTAAATAATATTATTTTAACAACATATTTTCAAGAAATTAAAGATTACCTTTCAAGCCAAACGTTCCTGAAATAGAAGGCTGCTCGCCTGTGAATTTTTTTGGAGTCTTCTGTTTTCTTCCTGGCTCAAGTGAAGATTGAAATGGTCAGGTCAAGCCAACATGGAAAAATACAAAAAAAGTTATCAATAAATATATCATAATCATTACAGTATTACATGGAAAATACCACTGGATCATGAGCTCCAGTCAATTTCTAAACACCTCATTTTTGGTTTCAGATGTGGGATCTGACAAGTTGTAAAGAAAGGCAAAATCTTGCAGTTTCAAATCTCAATGCTTCAGATTAAGTCTTAATGTTTGGAACAACCTTTCACAGTTGCAGACATCACTATGCAATAGGGGAAAGTGATTTGCGCTCTTATATGTTGAAGAGGCAGATGGAATGCTAACAGTGATTTTTCTTGAAATTAACTGAGTTATTTCAAAATGTGTAAGTAAGAAAAAAACTTTATATTTTTGTGTCTAGTGATGACATGTAAAGTGTTAAATAACATATAGGCAGGCAAATATGTCTTAAGAATGTTTTAAAAAAAATAAACAAAAAATCCATCTACCATTTTCCACATTTGTAAAGACGGGAGCCAGCAGAGGATGGGATACAAGAAACAAACTATTCAGCTAACTTAGAGAGACCAGTTAATCAAGTATGGAAGTCTTTGGGATGACAAAAAACCAGAGTGCAATGAGTAAACACATGCAAGCACTGCAGAAGTTAGAAACAGTAAATAGACCGTAAAAAGGCTAGGACTCAAAACCAGGCCAGCAGAGCTGTGGCCACTGTGATGTCATGCCTCAAATTAGATAATTGCCTCTTGCCAACTGCATAGGTGAAATGTGGAAACCAATGTTTTATTTTATCTGACCAACTGGATAACCCTTCAAACTGTAGAACTTTGTCAACACCACTTTTACTGCTGAAGAATTATTAAAAGAAATAATTTCTTGGTTTGATGTGTGGTGGTTTTACTTACCTAATTGACTCTGAAACAGATAACATAAAATAAACTTACTGATAAAACAAAACTATCTTTTCAGTTATGTGAAAGGTGTCACACACATGTGCATGGAAGGCAGCTAAAGAGCTTGAAGGAAAGTAATTCCACACCAGACAAGAGGGTGGCGAGGTGCACTGATCCTTTCTCTTTTTCCACTGCAGACCCATTACGGGAAATTCCGCCTGGCCTCAATGATGTTACTTCTGGTCAGGAGCCCGATGGTGCCACTTTTGGTCAAAACAACGCCATTTCCGGTCACAAGCCTGATAACGTCAAGTCCAGAAGATGCCCCTTTCGGTCTCGAGCCCGATGAAGTCACTTCTGGTTCTGGTCATAATTACCTCACTTCTTCTGCCGCACTTTACAAACCCACCACCTCAACCTCAGCAGTTAGTTCTATTTTGGACTCCAACCTGTACATACTTATACACAAAATTCAATCAAATTCAATCATCTTACAACCAGGATCAATTATACGGGAGGCTGTCCCAAACTGTTTTTTAGTCTCTCCTGTCTCATCTTTAACAAAGGAAAAAGAATGCTTTATTGTACTCGGTTTTGTTTCTTATAATGCAGTGGTTTGGCAATCCAAAGGGCCTTGGATATGTTTCTAAGTTAGGTTTCAAGATGACTAGAATGAGCAAGCTTTGAGAATTAATAATTAGGTGAATAAATGAATGTATGTTTCTAAAATGTGAACACAATTTGTGAATACTCTTTCTTATCTCCCTTCAAGAATGCTTGTTATAAAGCAAGAGGAACTATTCAACTTGCTAAAATGATGTATCCTACAAAGAAATACAAGAGACAATGCAGATAACCTGAAAAATATATTTCATATATCTATGATGTACAAGTTTTTTTTTCTTTTGTAATTTCCTGTTGACTTCCTATAATCCCACCATAACAACATATTTGTAAATATGTGGTGCCCTAATCCACATTAAAACTAATCACTTTTCTTTACCAACAGCTATCGCTAGCACACAAACCTTTTCAAGTGAAACTAATTTTAGAGCATACTCACAAACAAACTAAACATCATGAAAATGAGAATACATGGACTGGACAATAAAGGTACTCTTGCTGAGAACTGAACTGACATTGGTAATAATCTGCCGTGTTCCATTGTGATTCCCAGGCCTTTGCTGCTTCAATCTGAGTAGTAATAAAAATTTCTCTTTTTTTCCCATGGACGTTTCACATCATTTGCTGTTTACAGCACATGTCATCACTGAGTTTGATTATATCATTAACATTTTTCTCTCATATTGAAGGCACTGTAATCATGTACTATAAGGGTTCACAGAAATGTATAAACAGGCTTTGCAGAATTCACTGGGATTTTATTCCTCCTGCCAATAATTTAATGTGCTTTATTTCCTCTTGATTTAATACCCTCTCTCTTTATTGTTGATGTATTATTAGACTGTCAGATAAAAAGTCATTCATTCACCAGTTGGTGACGAGTGTATTAAGTGTACTAGAAGTGATACTGTCCAAAACAATCTTCTTGTATACTTTCCTTAGATTTACATGCCCCAGCATTGTTACAAATTATTAATAGGAGATGCTGTTTCTGAATAAACCTCTGGTGTGGTATCTTGAGCAGCTCACATATTTGAGTGTGTTGATTATGTGTGTAATGCCCCACAATGTCATTGTCATAGAGAGGACATCAGCATTAGGCAATGATGGTTATCTTGAAAACTTCAAAAAATGTAAATGTTGAAAAAGTAGTGAGGAGTATGTAAAACTGGCCTTTAAAACGTAGAAAAGATATTTAGCACATTTACTTAATTCAGTTTTCAGTTCAACTTCATTTTTAGTCTTTTTCTATTCTGTATTAGTCACAAGTGAATATCAATATTCATGTACTTTTTACAAGTACATAAAGAGATAAAAGCTACTCAACTGTAACTCCAATTTCATCATAAAGATCACTGACAGAGGGCAGTTTATTTATTATTTGCTTGAAATGCATCAAGTCCTTGAGTTAGTCTACAAAGCATAATAATCTTACTGTGCTTTGTTCTTTCAGGGTCCTCCTCTGGAAACTGTGTGGGCCAGCCACCTGACTCAACATCGGCACTGCGTGGAGATTTCTTAGAAAAATCTGATGTCTGACTTGACATTTGTTTTGCACCAGAATTTTGGCTGATGTATTCTCCATTCTGAGAGTGCTCCAGCACTTCACATGATTTCTTCAGTTTGTTTTTTACTGGAGAAAGATCTTTTTCTGCAACTCTACAATGACAAAATTATAAAAATGGCATTTTCACTGTTGGTATGATCAAAAAATGAAATCTGTACTTTACAATTTGATAACAAAACAAATCTTCAAAGCACTATCTGCAAGAAATTTATAATGAGCACCGAAGAACAAATGTATATAATATTAACATCAAAATCACCAAAGCTGAAACTCCTTTATAAAAGTGTACAAAAATATCAGAAAAAAGATACAAGAGGAAGCAAGGTGTATGGGGTGCATGATAGCTCCCATGACTGACAGAAGAAACTAGCAGTTGAATGACTGCATGATGAAACTTCACCTGTGGCCTGCATAATGGACTGAATAAGCACAACATTTAACGAGTTGTTAGTGATGAGTTAAATTTTGTTAGGATGGTATTTTACACAAAGAGTGGCTTTAGACCTTGTGGAATATGACCTGGCCACAGACAGGCAGACACGTAATCACCCCACACACATTTATTGAGGGTTTCCATTTTACAGAAGTCAGCTCACAAGCCCCAATACCCCACAGTCCAGGCCAACACAACAATGCCTTCTCTCTCTCTGTCTTTCTCTTCAGACCGCCTCCTTCTCTCCTCCAGAGACCTCATCCTTCTTCCACCCGACTCAAGTCCCACTCCTTCACCGGATGTGCTCCTGTGTTCCAATCTCCCACCGACCTCATCCTGAGGTCCAGGGTCCTCCAGGTATTGGGGTCCCCTGGCGGTGACAACCTGTCCTTCCCAGCTCTGAGGTCTGGAGGAGGCACAAGCCCTCCTCCGCTCCTCGCCCAGCTTTACCACACCCATCCGGGTAACAACCTTTACTTTATTTAAGCAAAATTATCCCCCCCTACTCACTCACATGATATATATTAGTATATATTTATATGTAATTACATATAGAAATGATTTCATATCAGTCTTTCACATTACTGTTGACAAATTTCATTCTACTGTTCTTTGCAGAACTGCTTTATTTCAGAAGCACGGGTGAGTCTGTCAGCATACACTGTTCCATTTCAATTCCGGCTACAGCATCTCTATTGGGTTCAGGACCACTTCAAAACTTACATTTTTTTTCTTTTGAGTCATTCAGCTGTAGACTTGCTTTTGTATTTTGGTTCACTGTATAACCCTATTACACTTCAACTTCAGGTCACATAAAAATGTCTGCACACTCTCCATTAAAATATTTTGAAAAAGTACCACATTCTGAGGTGGCAAATCATCCACACAATCACAACTACCGTCCTGATGTTTAATTGTACATATAAAGTTCTCATTTTTGAATGATGTATTATCTTTAAGCCAGACATTGTGGAACCTGCGTCTTCCAAAGAGGTCTATTTTAGACTCTTCAGACTACAGAATATTCCTCCAAAATGCCTAGGGATAATCCAGGTGTTTCTTTGTAAACATGATATAAGCACGGATGTTTCTCTTGAATAGCACAGGATTCTTCTGCCTTACTACTCTCGTATGAATCCCATTATTCTTCAGTAACTTTTTTCTATTATGGGATTATTAACACTGTCCTCAGCTGAGGTTAGACATGCCAGCAGATCATTAGCTGTTCTTATGGGATCCTCTGTGACTTCTTGAATGAATAATCATTGTGCTGTGCCTAGGAAGATCCATAACTGTTCCAAATGTTCTTCATTTTTAGATAATGGGTCCCACTGTGGTGCAGTTCAAGTCCCAGAGACTCATAATTGGCTCTGTAATCCTTTCCTGATTGGTTTGTTCTTTAATTTTTTCCTCACCTCTCTTGTAATTTCCCTGGACTGAGGCATAGTGTTCTTCTACAAACCTTGTGGTGATTACTCCACTATCACGGTAAAAGTCAATATATGAAGAAGTTTAGATTCAGAAGGGCTGGCTGGGTTCAGTTAGCCCAGCCGAGTCTATGTATTGTAAGGTTTCTAAACTCTTTTGGGACTCCCTCTAACGGGACGACATGCCGAAGATGTCCCGAAGTGTGATCGCCGTGTCTGTGGAAGACAAGTTTCAAGTTTATCAGTTGCCGGGGCAAACCGCCAGCTCCCAACACTGCAGCAGCTTGCAACTAAAGCAGATCTGAGTTGAGCAGTGTGTCTCTCTCTCTCTCTCTCTCTCTCTCTCGTGTTTCTGGGTGCAAGACAGCCAAGTCACATGACACCAGGAGTGGGCTCCTTGCACCGATGGATCCCCAAGAAATACAGCAAAACCCAGAGCAAGATGAGGCTCCAGTGGCCTCTGCTGCCTTGGCCTGGCCACAAGATGTGTTGCCAAAGATGGTGTCAGAAGACGGCCCTGAGTGTTTCCTATTCTGCTTTGAATGTATGGCAAAATTAATGCGCTGGGACAGGGGAGCCTTCACAGCTATTTTATCCCTGTATTTAACAGGAGAAGCCCTCCAAGCTGTACAGAATCTCTCTCCCGTAAAAGCTTGATGGTTAGGACTACCTGAAGCAACAGATCCTCCTCCGCGCAGCTGTGAGCCCAGTGGTCAAGGGGCAGCAGTTTCAGCTGTGGCTGTGGCTGATTCGGATCGCCCTGTACGAGGACAGATCCAGGGCTTAATGGACCCGATTAAAAGGTGGTTCTGCAGAGACCCTTTAGAGCGCATTGTGGAGAAGCTTGCTAATGATACAGTTCTGTCGGGGACAGATGAGAGCCTTTGTGATGAAATGCAATGGAATGACGTCCACTCACTGCTGGATCTGACCTGCAGACTAGAGGGTGCACAAGCCACCTGGAAACAATGGCTACCCAGGCTTGACCCCGATTTTGATCCAGCCAGCACAAACCTTCAGGGTCGCCAGTGCCACGGTTAGAAGACCCTGAGTATGGACACCATAGTGCAAACTAAATGCAGCTGATTTCACTGTGATCACCTGAGACATCTGGCTCAAGAGTGTCACCTCTCACTTGTGTAAACAATGGCTATCGGACTGGCCTAGGTATGCAACTCGCAAGTTTACCCTGAGATGTTAAAGGAGTACAATTTTAAGATATCTATTACGTTGGCCGCACAGGAATGCTCAGCAGTGTTGGACTCTGGTAGCGACTTCTGTGTAGTCCGCTGTAACTTAATTCAGCAGACCCCTTATAAGGCCATAGACAAAGTAAACATCCGCTGTGTCCATGGGGACATTAAAACATATGAGACGATAGATAGATAGATAGATAGATAGATAGATAGATAGATAGATAGATAGATAGATAGATAGATAGATAGATAGATAGATAGATAGATAGATAGATACTTTATTAATCCCAAGGGGAAATTCAGATACTCCAGTAGCAGCATAATGATAAAGCTATTACTCCCTCTGAAATTTAAAGGGAAGAACATTAAGGTTAGGAGTGGCCAGGGTGAGGTGTTGGATATGGCAGTCCAAATAGGAAAAAGGAATGCCCTCTTCCCACAGGTTTTGGCCACCTGCAGAGCACCTAACCCTGTAGTGGATAGAGAGGGGTTCGCCATAGAAAATGTCAGTCAAGGAAATGGGTTTGAAATTAAACTGGAGTTGACCAGTGAGCTGGGGGACGAATCTTCAAGTGAAGACCCGGGACAGCTGGCAAACTTTTCCACACTGTTGCATGCACCAACAGCCTCCACAGAATGGAGACTCAATATGGACCCAGATGAAAACGAATTGGCAGTGGGAGGTGAGTGCGATGCTGCATCGAACACGGTAGCAGTGGGAGGCAAGAATGATTTTGCATCAAACACGGAAGACGCAGAGACTGGCATCCAAGCGGAGTTTGCTCACCTACAAT